>NW_007577783.1:884969-887360 GCF_000690725.1 Stegastes partitus
ACAGTGTTACACATACTGATTCCAGGTTTATTCAGTTTTCTTTTTTACTGAATAAACTTATTTTTCTTTTCTTTTACTGCCCAGAAGGCATTTTGAGTTCTCCCTCCTTCCATCCATAGCCGTGCTGTTTCCATGGAGCTGCAGGATTATATGTTGGAGTGAAAAATGAGCTCGTGTGACAGGAGCAAGTAAACACTCTTCATAGGGTTAACCATCGTTTCACTGCTTTACACTTCAGTCCAGATGCACATGTAACCCGGCTTTCCTACCATGAGCTGCACGCTGAAGCAAAGCAGGAACTTGCGAGTTACATTCGGAAAGCGAGGAACCTTAAGTACGCTGACGGTTGCAGCAGTGGAAGTTAAAAGTCCAGCTCCGACATTCCCCCACGAGGCGGGACAGCTCGAGGCCGCCGAAGATAACCGGGGTTAATATATACACAGCTAAGCTTAACATGTCCTGACAGCTGTAGGCTTTTAAATGTTAGCAAATTAGTCATTTCAGGAGGTTTAATTCGAGTATAAGGTCTGCACAATTAATCAAAAATTAACCTTGATCACAGTGTTGGCTTCACACAATTACATGAGCGCAACGCGGCTGCAGCATGAATGTTTAACACGCTCGTAGAAAACTGAGCCGCATGTTCAATCGGGCGCCTCCTAAACTAACAGCCGACTACCGGGGAGCGATCGAGGTGTTTTGGCGTCACCGCTGGGGGAATCCTCATGCTGCTTTTGGTAATGTTGCAGCGATAGGGAACAGAAGTGAAGAGTTTGACCATAGACTGTATAAAAGATGGACGTAGCAACCGGCNTTACCCGTTTATCAGAGCTACAAACTGAAAACAAAGATTTTTAACTTCTCATCTGTTCAATCCAGAAATTTGCTCAAATCTAAGCTTCAAATCGTTTTTTTAAAATCAAAATAAACCCAACATGTGCCCAAAATAAACCACATGCATCATATGAGAAAACTTTATTTATAAAGCACCCGAACACAACACGAGGCGAAACAAAGTGTTGAACATATAATATAATACAGCTTAAAACATAGATATGTATAATAAAGGAGAGGTGTCTCGTCCACGCTGCCGGCCAATGGAATTGCACGGCCACACTGGCGGCCATCTTGGTACAGTCAGCTCACTCACCCATAACATTGTGTTGTAGTGGTGCGTGTACTTTTTAAATAACCAACACTTGCTCAATTTGTTTGGTTTGTTATAAACGTCAGAGGTGTAGCTATAACACTGCACTTATGGATAATCATGTTACAATCTCACAGCCAGCAACAATTAGTATTTCAGACAGGACACTTTGTCAGATTTTAACCATTTATTTAGGATCACATACATTTAGTTTGGCGGTGACTCTGCTCGTGATGCTCTGGAACAATCTGAGCAAGCAAGACACAGATAATCCCTGAGATCACAAGCCCCCGCAGAGCCTTGAATTTACAATTTACAACTTTTCAAATACGGTATGAACACGTGAACAGGAGACCAACTAAATAGCCTTCACTTACAGAATCTAGATTCCATAGTTCAAGGTACAATAATGAACCATCTGCAACCTACAGTCCCACAATGTGGGAAACACCGGGGTTATATGAGATTTAAAAGGTGGTGGTTGGGGAGGAGGAGGAGATTTGTCGATCTGCAGAGGCTGGAGTAGCAGTGATGAATGAATGAACGCTGCCTCAGTTATAAAGCAGCTACGTGGGTGGGCTGGACTTTAGCGATGACGATTGGACAGGAGGGGCCATGTGACACCCTGACACCGTGTCTGTCTGAACCAACGCGAAGCTCTATTTAAATTATTTTGTATTTTTTTTGTGTTTTTGTCATTTGAATTGTAGCCATGTTAATGACGTATGTAAGAAACCAATTCAGCGAGATAAGAGTATTTACGTTTGTGCAGATCACTCAGCTTCCTTCATGACCACAGTTTCTCCCAGAGAGCTGCCCCAAATCAAGATGGCCGAAAGGTGATCCCGTTCGAAACGCCGCCTTAAGACATCTAGCCTTTATTATATATACATATCTATGGTTTAAAACATCTGGGCTCACTGGAGGATGAGTTTAGCGACGTCTCTGGAAGAGAAAAAGACACGACAAAGTCATTAAATCTGTTAATTCTATCGAGCAGTCTGGTTGGTTTGGCTCAAACATTCCCAAAAAAGAACTGAGTGAAGCCGTTAATTTAGCGGCTCAGCTGCAACCAACATGACGTATCAGCTGAACTGCAGGTCGTGTAACACCGAGCAGATCAGAGATGAACATGGAAACACAATAAAAATCTAAAATATCTGTAGCATGTAGATTCACCGTTTCCCCATCACATCTATGGGCAGTTAACACAGTGTTACACATACTGATTCCAGGTTTATTCA
>NW_007577783.1:889083-909974 GCF_000690725.1 Stegastes partitus
AGTTTGTCTTTGGACTCGCTAAATATTCACGATCTTAACATTGTTTTCCAACTATTTCATCCATTACTGTAGAAAGTGTTCATGTGTCGTATGATGGATGATGGATAGTTTGGGCGGTTTGAGGAGCTGGTGGAGAAACTCCTAATGGAGCGGCGTCGTCTGGGACGTTACCATCTATCAGAGCAGCGACTCGCGTTTGTCAGGCCCCAATAATGCGGAGTAACCCGGATCCGCTGGCTCGCCGTACCTGCTTTTTTTTTTTTTTTTTTGAAAGCGTTTAAAGTGATTACCGCCGAAATGGATTCGTCGGAGTCATCTGCCAGTTTCCGTGCCGTCTAAAGATGATGGCGAGGCCCACGAAAAAGACAGCCTGAAAAATGCTAACAGTCGGAGAAAATCTTCCCGCGGTCCCAACAGTGACCGTTTTCCCAGAGATTGATGGGGTGAGTGCACGAGGACGTGACTGTGAAGCCCAATGAAGGACTGCCCATTAGGAGCTGCACTCACATCAGATTTGCTTGCAATTCGGTCTGACATGTTTGACTAGAATGTGATCCAGAGCAGAATTTATAATGGCATTTCTCCGAGTTTTTTTTTTTTACAAACGCTCGCAATTAGATGGGAGGTTCGGGGGCCTGCAGGGGTTGAAGAGGTTAACGCCGCGTTTCCATTTCGAATCCGAGATGATTCTAATACATTTAGTTGTTCTAACATCTTATTACTGACAATTATTCCCCCTGAACGCGTCGGATTTGTAAAGCTCCACTTCCACACTTCTTTTTTATTAACACCAGTGGCCAAATGTGCGCGATTAGCCATCTGAGCGAGCTGACAGAGGGAATGAAGAGGAGGAGGAGGAGGGAGAAAGAGCCGAAAGAGAGAGAGGGGGAGAGGGAGGATGTTGAACATGACATCTAAGTATCTAATTACCTCTGTGGCTATGTCAGCCTCCCTGACCAGGCTGCAGTTTTCACACATACACCACCTCTGGGTCCGGGATGCTGCCCCCGGCCGGCGTCCTCTCGTCCGCCTTCGCGTGCCCCCTCAGCACATTTAATGTTGTGCAGCAGCAGCAGCAGCAGCCGACTACATGTAAATAGCAGCTTGAAAAATGGGGAAGCTGCGTCATGGAAAGAAGAAAGGTGACGGCGGGCGGCGGCGCTGCGAACCCGGCGCGTTAGAGGTCGCGGAGCAAGATGTCACAAAGTAAATATTAATAACCTCGTCTGATGGCGCGCTCTCCTCCCCCCGGCTAGTCAAAGTTCACTCACATGCGGCGCTGCTCTTTAGTCTGAGAAGAAGCAATATAAATATTTGACTTCATGCAATCGGTATCACCGTGGAAGAGCTTCCTGTCTACATCATATATTTCTTTCTTTATGGAGCTTATTTGAAGAATGATAAGCGAAGGATAACCTCCCGTGTTTGAAGACGCGCCGCACGATGTGCAGCCGAGGGTTGGTGTGTCTGCCGGGACAGAGTTCAACAAAGGGAATCGTTAATACACAGCTGACAATTTTATGGATGTGCAGGCTGATGTCTTCCCATATAGTCATGTATAATTCACTCCCCTCTTTAACTTTTTATTAAGTCGAAAGAGCGGCATATTGTCCATTGTCATCAACTTTTTTTTTCTCTCTCCTTCCCTGGCTCAGCCTTCGCCTCTTTCTTCTTCACTGTCCTTTTCTGTTTTAATGCAAAAAGATGTGAAAACAGCAAAGTGCCACCCAGACAATGCCGTTCTATTTTACCCTGAGTGCTCGCAGTGGTTAGCGCTGGTAACTATGAGATTCTGTGATTTCACGCTGCGTCCACTTTCCTCAGAACATCACGCTGTTTTCAGTTCCTCCGCCAGCCTTTCGCTGCTCGTCAGGGTCAAATTAGCAGAAAGAACGACAGAAACAAACAGCCAGAGTGTTGAATCTTTAGTTATTCTCTCGGCCTGAGCCTCGCTCTGTGGGAGTTTCACCTTATTCTGCTGCTGCCTGTGGTTTTTTTTTTTGTTTATATCCACACACCTGTTTATTTAAGCGCCCAGGAATTGCCCAAAGAGCAAGCCCTTCCTCTGCAACATCACAGCGAAGCCCCGGCTGCAGCGCTTCCCGTAGTGCCATCTCCGCTTTGCTTTCTGGCTTTGTTTGTCCCAGCGGTGACATTTCATGCCTGTCATAGTCACTGTCTCAGTGGTGGGGCGGCTCAGAGGTGTAACTGTTAGCATAGTCACCGGCGGAGTCTATTAAAGGCAAAGTGCTGTAATTCTTCCTTTCTTGCCAAGGGCCTGCCTTCACTTTCAATGACACGCACGGTGATATGTGGAGAAAAAGCCGGCAGCATGTGGCAGCATCCGATTTACCACTTTAGGGTTGAGGTGCCCGATATAGTGCACTCTTAATTTTCCAGTCTGCTGCGTAGGATGCACTGTTTTAAGTTGTGTAATGGGATCAATGTGTAGTGGCTTTTCTTTTATTATTTTTTTTTAAATACATTTCTAATTATTCAACTCTGCAGTAACTTCAAAGTCTACACACTGTGCACACAATTAATCAGCGCTCCCCTCCTGTGCTATCCTGTTCCATGATTGATTCATGCACAGATGAATTGCTGCATCGCACCTTTATCCGCCCCTCGTTCCCCTTTTTTCCCCTCCTCCTCCTCCCGTCGCTGCGGCAGGAGTGTACACAAAATGCCCGGCGCCTTGTGCACACAGCGTCCTCCGGCAACGCTGTCAGAGGAGTCCAAAGGCCCCGACTGCAAACAAAGAAGCTCCTGTGGATGTTTATTATGTATAGGTTTTTCCCATATACCAGAGATTATATCCTTCGGGGGAGCCGGAGTGAGCGAGATGGATTGTGGAGTGTGCATATTTGCAGAACCAAGGAGGAGGAGGAGGCAGTTTTTTTTTTCCTGACGTTTCAGCTGGATGTTGCTGCCTTCACGGGATTGCGTTACAATCCCTTTGCCCCCGTGTTGTTTTCCTCCTCACATTATTGCATCAGCGAGGTAACACAGAGTTTGGGTTAAGAATAAGCCGGACTGAAACATCTCACCCAGGGATATAATACATCTCTTTGGCCTTTCACGCACCTTGCCAATTCTCAAAGCAAAGACGATAACTTGTTTATGTTTTGGGCTTTTATTGCGTGCTGCCAAGGCTGCCATTGTAGTGGGTGGCATAATTGTGTCTGGGGCTGTTGTTGCGAAAGAAGAGCGCAGTGTGGCTGGAAACCATCGCATTTTTTTGGTAAACCTTTGACACCAGAATGCTTAATCTTTCCCACTGCTGTACAGCCAGACTGCATGTAGTTTACTGGGAGCACTTAACACGCCGCTTCTGCTATCATCTCGCGTCGTGTGATACAAGAAGTGCATCCATTTTTTTTGCCAACACGAGGAGCTTTCATTGGTGCGCTCACATCGACAAGCTTTTTTTTTTTTTTTACACTTTCCTCCAATTATGCTTTTAACTCAGCCTCATACCAGTGTGGCTTATCATGAAAGTGAGCCAGTTGCTCTCTCTTGTGTGAGAAACGCATAATCTGTGCTTTTCTACCCTTCTTACAAGCACTTTCATGTTAATTATATAGCTATTTACTCTGTAGCTGCCAGGGAGCATTTTTCAAATTTTCTATTTCACTTTTAATGCCGCGCACACGCCGATTTCCACGCGGGGTATGAAAAAAGGTTGGGGAGCGTCGCGTGAAGGGAAGGGAATGGATTTCTTGTAGTGGAGGCAGCAAAGTAAAAGCAAGATGTGTGTGTGGAGGGAAAAAAGTGTAGCAGCAAGGTTCCTCGGGGATTTGGTCGCATGTGTGGCTCAAGGAAAGGGTCATGTGTTGTTTGTGTGCTTTGATCCTCCTGCAAAATATGATTTAAAGCACTCCAGTTTTTCTTCATTCATAGTACATGTTGGTATTAACTCGCTTCGGAAGAGCTCATAAATCCTCACACCTGTGCACACTCGTTCCGTCCGCAAACGCCGTATTTACACCTGGATCCTCCAGCAGAATGGCAAATTCTGTCGGCGACGACTCCCACATCTGGCTCGCTGTTTCACATTTAACCATTGAGCCGTCAACAGGTGCGGGCTCGGGACGCCTCCGCTCACCTGTAAGATCTTCCTCGGCGGCAGAATTATTAGCTTATCTGATTGAGTGGTGCTGGACAAGACAGACAATCAATACGGCCCATTTTGTTTTCCTTCCGCTGCCTTTTTTTTTTCCCCTTCCCCTCCCGTCGGCGTTACACACCTTTAGATGGAAGACGAGGGAATAAAAAGAATAGCTTGAAAGCGTTTCTGTAATTGACTCCTAATTAAACTGTGTGTGCCTTTGTGCGTCCATTTATTTGCATATGGCGGCGAAATACGCACTAAATCAAAGATTAGAGGAGCAAGGAGGATGTAAAAAAAATCATTACAGTGAGGTGGTACCTAAAAGAAGAGATGGAGGGTGGGGGGCTATTAATAATTAATCAACCATCCCTTATCTTTTAATCAAGTCGATAAATGTGAGGCAGAAAATGAATTAAGAACAAAAGAAAGGGGGGCATCGGTGTAATGAGCGTGCTCTCTGGCGGGTAGCTTACAGGAGTGTCGCACGGCTCCGGCTGAGGGGAGATTACTCTTCCTCGGTTTCCGCGATAGATGTCATCCGCCGAATGTTCTGGTGGAACACAATGGTAGATGCAGGGAACGGACGGAGATAAAGAAGATTAATTTAAAAACTAATTTTCCAGTTGTAATTATTATGTATCCTCGCACACATGGCTAACAGATACACCTCGGGGTCCTGCTCACGCTGGATGTAGTGCAGCGTCCCAGGGGCAATTTGACATTCATCATCTTTCAAAGCCGTCCGCAATAGTGAGTATTTACGCTGCACTTCTGCTGCCGGACCCAAAAAAAAAAACCCTTTCAAGTGCAGGCAGAAACCTAAAGGTTTGCGGAGTACTCAGGTAGGAGAAAAACGGAGGAAAAAATACCTAAAAAATACCTAATCTCTGTCTCTATCCTGTCTCTGCCTCTCTTACGAAATGCAAATATCTGCAATTTTGCCCTTTTTCTTTTTACTTAAACTGACAGCTGGCATTTCTGACCATGTTTCGGACCTAAAACCTTCCTCGGAAAAGGTTGACAATGAATCTGACCGTAAACTAGCTGGTCAGAGGGGGTTTGCGTGTTCTCGACACATTTCATGCAGCATAGTCAGAATATTTCTGACACGATCTAACAATCGATACTCTGATTGCCCAGAACGCTTGGTCACGCCTCGATGAGTCGAAGCTCGTGCTCTCAACCGGCTTCCTGTTTACGTTCACTGCTTTAAAGGTGTTTCTGTTATATGTTTTTTAATGTTTTTCTCTTCCCGATCATGTTTCTAAACTTTACGTGGGTTTAAAAAAAGAATTTGCATTGACAGGTAATTATACGGCTGTTTGTACAGTTCCCACTGTGTTTTGGCATTCTTGTCTTTGACGTGACAGCAAAGAAGTCTGAGAACATAAGACTCGTTTTTTTTTCTTCGTCTTCTTCCTTTTCACCTCCTCTCCTTCCGTTTTTCCACTTCGGTTCCAGTTATCTTTTCGTGGGCTTTCCAGCCTCGCACCATGTCAGCCATTTAATCTGAGTGATTATCTTACCAACAGACACTGAAATATTTATGCCTCCCAACCGCAACCTGGCATTTAACAAGCAGGGAAAACGAAGCTGACCTCAGATGCACACAAAAGCGTGCACTTCCGCAACACCAGCGCTGGAGAGTTTAATGCACGCAGACAAGCACATGCTGGGAACATTTACAGCCGGCAACCTCGCTGGAAATTGAAGCACTTGACCATGTGACCACATCTGAACCGGAGTGGGTCGTTCTGCATGCGAGTGCGTACGTGTGATTTGGCTCCGGGGTTTAAAATGTGAATTCTAATCGGCTCGGTCGGCGGGGGTTTCGGTTGACACAGTGATTGGACGGCGTTTAGCTCTCAAGGTGAGCGGCCGAGGTTCTTAGCAGGAGGCTCGCTCTGCACGTGCTCGGATCATTTGTAGATCTTAGTGCAGATACAGAAGTGAGCTTGTTTCACCTCACAGCGTCCGTGATCATTACAAATTTACCTATGCAAGTTTAAATATTAAGGTTAAAACCCTACAGTATAATAAAATATGGAGATTTGCCTGATGGATTTAAAAAAATTAGAGCCTACTAAAGTATACATGGAAAACCCAACGGATCTGAAAAATTTCCCTGTAAGCAAGCAGGAAGAAACCAAAGTGGGCTCAGGGCAGCCAGCCATCTGCTCGACCAGTTGGGGCGACGGTGAAGTGGTAGGATAAATGTTAATGTAGCCCAAGGGCATAGAGAAAATAAGAGGGGCCCTAAGATAGAACCCTGGGGGATGCCGTGTTGAGGGGAAATGGAAGGAGATGAAAAGCAAATGAATCTGGAGGAACTGTTGAGTTATTTTCTGTTGCAATATTACGACTCCATGCTGGAGATGATCTGCTTCCATAGAAACCAGTGCACACATTGTCTGACTCCTCTTTACACGACAGGTCCGATGTTGCTGGACTAGCTTCCGCCCAAACCATTTTTATTTATGACAGAGAAACGACAACAACAAAATGACAGAAGGAGGAAGTAGATGATGTCTTTCTGGCTGATTTTAAAGACCCCCTTTGGTGATAATCTAATTTTCTACCTCATTAACATGTCCATATGGTGTGTTTTTATATGCTGTAGAACACATCATCAGCCAAATAAGCAGTCAGCTCTGTTGACGGCGTTCTCAAAAGTGTAGCTTTTAGTTTCAACAAGTTTAAGGAGCCGCTTCTGTCGACTCAGCTAAATATAAAGTCATGAATTCTCATTAAAAATTATCCTACATGTTTAATCACAACAGTCGTGTAAAAAAAATAAAATAAAAATGTGACTTTTCATCTGCACTGGACTGAGCTGCAGGCAGTGTTTGTTTCACCAGAGGAGGAAGGTGTGGAAGCAAATTAAAAAATAGAAGTAATAGTTTATCTATAGCATGTAAAGTTACTGTCGTTTTAAGCATCGCTAACTGCACATGCTGACTTCAGTTTTTAAAAAATATATATATATATACAAGGGGTTCAACTGTGGTTTATTTTTCTTTTATTGATTTGTGGCATTGTCTGTTTATTCTACTACACAAAATACACTTTTGAGTTCTCTCTGCTTCTCGTCCCGTTTGTGCCGTTTCCATGGAGGTCCAGGATTTTGGTAAATGGTCTGATCTGCACTTATAGAGCGCTTGTCTACCTTTGCGGCACTCAAAGCGCTTTACAGTGTTTCTCATTCACCCATTCACACACACATTCATACACCAATAGCGACAGAGCTGCCATGCAAGGCACTAATCAATTTTGTATTGCAGTGAAAAAACGAGCCCAAAGCGAGTAAAACTGTGATGGGAACAGAAGACGTCCAGACACCGCCTGGGGTTCACGGGGTTAATCGACGACCGGCGGATTCACAATACAGTGGCTCTCATTTACATATTTGGCTGTTTGTGCTGTTGAGATGTTAGATTAGGGTGAAGCCTGATAATGGCTCATTAGCAGGCTCCAGTATGAACCAGCAGACATTACTAAGGTGGTCTGGTGGAGATAAAATTATTACTTTTATTGCATCATCTGACAAAATGAACAAAAACACACAGCTTAATGACAGCAGCTGCTGTATGAGATCAGCGTCAGATCCACCCAGCCAGTCCAGGCAGATGGCTGCAGAGCGAGTCTGGTTTCTGTGGCAGGTTTCCTCGTTGTGATAAAGAAGTCTTCCTTCCTCCCCCTGGCGCTCGCTCACGGGGGGATCGTTTCTCGCCGCCGTAAGGTCCTAACCTCACAATGTAAAGAGGAAATTTACATCGGTAAGAAGTACTTGTGGAAGGTAGCAGGTCACGATAACCGCTCTCCAGAATCGCTGATTAGAAAGTTCCCAAAAATAAAAAAAATAAAAAGGCACAAGAACACCTGTTAAATGAAAGACGGCGTCAGGTGGAGGTACAGCCGCCACATGTGCACCAATAACGGTGATCTAATGCCGCCAGTGAGTGGAAACCAATTTCGCGGAGCTATTTAAAGAGACGGACGGAGTCGAGGGAAACCTCCATGACACAACAATCTCCACCCAGTATTCAGGCCCACTTCCTGACTGTCCAATTTCCTGTGGACCAGTTAAACCCGTGTGTGTGTGCGCTTGTGTTCTTGTGGGTTCGAGAGCGTGGTTTGCCAGATATTTCTCTAATTTCCTCTCTACCTGTGCCAGCCTGAATTGCTTCCTGTACGTGATTGATTTACGGTTAATGGCGACACCTCTTTCTCCGTCCCCCCAATCTCGTCCGGCCCGCGTACGCTCGTGGTGGTAGAAATAAAGCGCGATGAGGTGACGTGATAAAAAGGGTTGACGCCTGGACCGTCAACTCATCAGAACCTCTGCTGTTACTGAAATAAATTAACGGCTCGGTTCAGTTCTTTTTGATCTGCGTGTTTGCTCTGTTAAACCTTCACTTTTCTAGATTCTGTATATGAATGTATGCAGAAGGGGAAAATCAGAAAAACAAATAGAATCCACAGTCAACTGAATTCAAAGTTCTTATTCATGTTTCCGGGTGTAACGTCTGCTGACTTTCGATGGCATGCGGGGAGCAGGAAGACATCCATCTGACACGGGTCTCTCAAAGAAAATCCTTCCCCCTTTTCCATTCATCAGGCGTCTCATTCAAGGTTAAATGAGTTCACGCGCAACGGCTTCCTAAGAACATGTTCCGACGTCTATTAAGTGCTGTTTTTTTTTTTTATTCCTTCGTACATTTCCTCTTGTCGGCGGGCCTCACGACTGTACAGAGTGTTCCAACCGCTGCAGGATTTAGTCGCTGAGATCTGGGCCCACACTCAGAGGAACTTCAGTTGAAAGGCTGCACTATTTCAAAGATAGAAGACTTTTGCCCCGAAACCTGGGGATTGGGGGGAGCTGCTAAACTAGAGATCCAGGCTGGTTTTTCCCCCCCTCAAAAAAAGAAACTCCTCAGAAATTCATTAGCGTTCTGATTATTTTGTCCCCATTTTTTTCCTTCTCCGTCTGCATAGCAAGACGTCCATCTTTTCCATCCTCTTCCTTCCTCTTTGGCTCCTCTGTAGTTGCTGGGCAGTCAGAAATGCAAGTTCCCCCCTATTCCCTCTCTCTCTACTCGTAGCCAGCAGAGCCGGTCTCAAAGGACTTCTAAAAGCAGCCTGCAAACAGTATGACGAATGTGTTGCTTGCCGTCGCAGTCACTGTCACGGACGTACAGTTTGAAAGGTTTGTGAAAAAAAGACACTGCCCAAAAAAAAAAAAAAAAAACCCAGCAAAGAGTCGGGGCTCCGCGGGGAGTCGGTGACATCAGAGAAAGCTGGTCACCCCTCCCTGCCCCGCTGTTTGTCGTCTCATCTCTCTTCTCTCTCCATGTCACTCCTTCTTCCCAGCGGCCTTTGAGCTCGCCCTTTTTTAACTGGCTGGGGCGTTTCGGCTGCTGACCTATAAAATATGGAGCCTGTCAACATCTGTTGAAAGACGCGGCGAGCGACGGCGATGATGGGATTTACATACTATTAATGATTCGGAGGGTTGCTGGGAAGAGGGGGGGGAGGAAGGGGATTGGTTAATGGACGGCGTGCGGATGTGTTCCAAATGTTAATGTGCCATTTTAGGACCAAAGAAAAGGTCTACGATTCGGGGAGGAAGAAATATCCTCGTTGGTCAGACTCGGGGAAGTGAACGTGTGGACCGACATGGTTTTTTGGCCCATTACCCGGCCGTGGAGTAGAGAACATTAGCTCACTGCGTTGTGGGCTGGAAACACTCATGTCCTGTACTTTTTCTCACTCTACCTCGCTATCATGCAGCTAATTCTTTTATTTTTTTGCCAGTATCATTATCATTAATTTTGGTTAGAGCTGTGCTTTAGGCCAGCTGGTGATTTTAAATGCACATTCTGATGTAGCGACCACGTATTGGCAATAAAAACCGGCGACATGTAGCAAGGACGGGCAAAAACGCAACTGGCACCTCAACATGGGCTTCAAGTTAGACTGGTCTTAACATCGAGGCGACTACCAACGATTCATTAACATACGATGCCAAACATTTACCACGACTACTTACCTACTGCTTCAATGAAACCACTTGGCAGCACGATTTATCAGATTTTTAAAAAACTTCTAACCTGTGTTACCAGAAACTTGGGTGAGTTGTTAAAACACAGGCTGGCCAGTTTCATTCTCAAATCCTAGGGATGGGAAATATTTATTGGGGTAACCTAGGCAACCAGAGTCTGGAAAGTCCACGAGAGACCAGATTCAAAGTGACACTTATCTCAGATATTCAGTTATTAGTCCGTTAGATGGATGTTATCATCACAGATCATTTCCATACATATGAGTCAGTTGAACTTCTTCCACCTTTGGGAGTATTGGGAGATTTTACAAACAGGAGGTTGGTGAAGTCACTGAGTCTCGTCTTAGACCATAATCGCAGCCTTCTAACTGTCCTTTAGGTCAGTGGTCCCCAACCCGTTTTGCATCACGGACCGGTTTTAATCGGGAACATTTTCTACGGACCGGTCATCGCACAAAAAATAATTGTTTCTACTATTAAAAAGTTTCATAAATGAATAAAATTACTTGTTAAATATGTGTTTCCATCTCAGTATTGGGTCTCTTTCCAAAGAAGCTCTCCTGAGATGTTTGTTTTCTTATTTATTTCGGCAGTGGTTAGACTGACGGCTTCGTTTAACGGCCGAGCATTAAAACTAATAAGAGTCAAGTGCGAGAAACAAGACGGACGCGACGGGAAGACGAGCTAGTTATTTTCAAAATAAAACAGACTCCGCTGGAAATAAAAATAAACCAATAAAATGTTTTTATTCTATCTGTGCGGCCCGGTACCAAATGACCCACGGCCCGGTACCGGTCCGCGGCCCGGTGGTTGGGGACCGCTGCTTTAGATGGTCACTAGCCGGCTTATGCTCTGTGTTTACTTGGATAGGTTAAGTTAAGGCACCAAAACTAGTCTGTGAAGTGTCGGAGGATCATCCCCACCCTCGCCCCACCTGGTCGAGGCAGATGGCCGTCCTCCCCGAGCCCGGTTTTTTGTTCCTTCCCATTGTCACCGAGTGTTTGTTTACAGGGAATCCACTTTATATTTGTCCGGTTTCTCAGTTTAAAACTTGTACGGTCTTCATCTTATATAAAAATCGAGTCATGTGTTGGGTTAGAACACACCCTTATGCCCTGTACCACGTGTTCAGAGCTCCAAGGAGTCCACCGCAGCTTCAACATACTGAAGAGGTTGCCAACGTAATGTCATGGATTATATTATAATCAGAATGCATGATCACTGAACCTAGTAGAGGGTTTAGGAGGCCCCTTCTGCGCTAAATGTATGGCAACGATCTGCGACGACAGAAGCCGTTTTATAAGCTGATGAGGTCCGAATTAGGTGGCGTCGAGCGTCAAGTGGAGCGTTTAATGTCAACGAAGCTTTAGGGGGGCTCTTTAGCTAAACGCTCCGCATTGTTCACCAGCCAGTCGCTGAGTGTCGCCAAGGCTCCTATAGGGAAACTGAAACGTTCAACCATAAAGTAGCACCTACAATAATTACAATCAATTACCTGTATAATTTACCCGTGCTATTTCCCACACTTTCCACCGATAATTCTTCCACTTTAAAGAGACCGAACGGTGCAGGATTATAATAAGCCGAGATGTGCGGGAGGAACATGTGACTTTGGTTTCTGCTGTGCTTTTCCATCTCGCTCTCTGTTGTGCAGCCTCGGCGGTGACATTAACAGCCAGCCAGGCCCAAATAGACAAAAGAGAGTTGTAGAACGTATCCTCCTCCCCTTCCCTCGTCGTCGTCTCTCCTCCTCTTCATCTCGTTCTGTTTCCATAAAGCTATGATCGGAGGTTTGAATCGGGAGTGATTTCAAGGGTGTCATCGAGTAGTCTCGACAAGGCAGACGAGCGAAAGGTACGAACGGCGCCGTGACGTTGTTTTAACTGAAGGTTGCCCCATTTACTTTATGAAATACGTGACGTCTTTACATCACGACTGCGGGGGGAATCTGTGTGTGATTTTTTTTAGCGCGCCATGTTAAACTGAAGTGTTTCTGAACGCGTGTCGCTACGTATGAAGCGGCGTAAGATTAATGATGTTTGGTGGCTTCCTCCGCGTGCCTGCAGTCCATGTTTTGTAATCACATGTTTGCGCCTCTACATGATCGTGCACGTGTGCCGGCGTGCACACGCGTGTTGCTCTGCGGAGAGCGTCGGCTGCCCTCACCTCCTGCTCAGCGGTGTGAGGCGGAGAATCTGTCCCGGCGGAGCGGCACGGCCATTTTTCACCTGACTCCGACATATTACCTCATTTCCCCCGGTGCAGCCGCCCTCCTCTACCCACCGGCCTCACCGCCCTGACCACCAGGCCCAACCCGCAACAGCTCTCCACCATCCACCTTCCTTCTAAAGCTCTGTATCCGCCCACTTCCCCCATTTTTTTTATTACATTTTTTTTTTCTCTCCCCGTTTTCGCCTCCCTCAATCCATCTGGGGCCCGGCAGCTGATGGATGGCCCCTCAGGAGGAGGGTTGCAGCAAAGGTTAGGTCTGCTTTCTGGAACTTTTCAGCGATGGAGAGAGACGAATTGAAGCGAGATTGGCACAGATTTGAGAGAAGAGAGGAACGAGCGGGAAACATGTTGCGGGGCAGAGGAAGGAGAAAAAAAAAAATACTGGAAATTGTCAGTGTGTAGGAGCGTCTTCTTCTTCTCAGCCTCCACCTTCTCCTCCCGTCCTTCTCCCCCGCCGACCGCCGCATCCTTATTTTTCATCACCTGTGTCTTCCCCCGGCCCCATTCTGCCTGTGTTGTCTGCTGTCAGTTAAATTGACTGGGGACTGCTGTGTGTTCTGGTTGGCGTTGGTAGCGTTGCTAGAGTGCGCTCACTAAGTATTTGTTTGGGCTGTCAAGGTGTCTCCTGAGTGCCTGCTTGCCTTCTGTTGAATATTTATCACTTATTTAATGCCGTTGCCCCTCCCCAAGAGAGTTGGACTCTTATACCTCCCACCTTCTTTCTTCTTCTTTCCTTTTCCACTCACGATGCCACTCCTGCGTTTTCATGTTCTTTCATTTTCTCAGCGGCGCTCGACCTGCGGCGTCTTCTCGTACCGTCCCCTCGTCTCTACACTTAAACATGTACTTCCACGTTTATTGCCAACCCGGCTGTTGCATCATAACCACTCGCGGTTATTCCCTAATCTATCATGTTTTAAAAGCTATATATCCCTTCCTTTAACATCACCGAGGGACGCGGCGAGAAATCGGTAAAGAACAAAAAGGCTCGAATGAGATATCGAGGGAGAAGGTGTACCTGGAAGGAGAAAAGGGAAGAACGAGCTGAAAACAGTGAAACTTGGTTGATAAAATGGTCTCCCGTGTGTGTTTCTCCTCTCCCTTCAGTCTTAGTATTTATTCTCATCACTCACACGAGCCTGGGAGAGACAGAAGAAAGGCAGAGAGAGAGCCGTGCACAGGAACAACATGTCTTCCTTTTAAAGTGCGATTCAATCCCAAAAAAAAAAGAGAGATTTCACACAGGAAACTGCGCTTCAGTAGCACCTGCGGTTTTTTCGCTGGAAATGTCACCTGACAGAACGTGTTTTGGACAATGAGAAGGTGGGAAAAAACAAAAAAAAAGATAAAGTTGGATCGTAGGTGGAAGTGTAAAGAGTTTTTGATTCGATAAAAAGCGATGAAGGCGAGCGAGAGACGACGGGTTCTTCTGTCATCGCGACTCCAACGCCACATGCCAGATTCTTTCTTCTCCGGCGCCCTGCGAGCCACGTCATCTCGGCGGCTTTTGTTTTCATCAAAGTTTGACGTAGAAAGTCACATGTTGCGGCGGTTGCATCACTCTGTCCACGAAACAAATAAGACGCCGTCAGATGCTGCACAAAAGCCCCGGCAACAAAAAAAAAAACATCGCCGACCTACAGATCCACGTATGTTAGCCGAGCGAGGCCTGAAGAACTCATCGCTTTTACATCAAACATGCCTGTATCTGTGCTTTCATTCAGCAAAAATGGTTTGGTTCCAAAAACCAGAGCTGCCTTTTGTCTTTTTAATGTTTTAAACATTCGGTCTGGGTCGTCTGAAAAGTAAAGACCACCGGAGAGGTTTGTTTCTCAACATACGGAGCCGATCTGATCACGTGGCGTTCTGAAGCAGGTGGAGGTGACCGATAGCTGCCAGAGACTTGTCAGGAGTTAAAGCATAAAACATCTCTGATTGTTTTAAGCAGCTATTGTGAGGCGACTCATTTTTCCTGTCAGTCTGCTCTCACAAGCTTGAAACTCTAAATGGGCCGTTGGATTCATATCAGTTTGTCGTGATTGCAGCAGTTGTACATCTTTAAGCTCACTAGCCAATAGATACCACCGTAAATATTACTTGTGGAGAAGTTGATGTGCCCTCATTCAACTTGAAGTTCACCTTAAAAATATGCACTTTGGTTTATTAGTTAGTTCGACGTCATGAGATGTGAAACAAGTTAAATTCACTTAAAAACAAGTTCAACAAACTTCAGATTTTAAATCGAATCAAATAGTCACAGCTGGTATGGACTTCCTTTCCTCTTTTATTTCTATTTAGCATTGACAACTCACCGTCTCCGTCGTTAAAACCATATTTACCAGATTCACTACAAAGACCGTCTGTGAATCTGCTCCCGGATACGGTGACATAATTCAGAACTAAACTTTGCCGCGGTTAGATTTGTTTTGCTTATCATGAAAAAGACAAAACAAAACCGAATTTCATTTAAGACGCACAGCGAGTTTCCACCATGCCTGTTTTCTGAAACTACTACAAAAAAAATAAAACACAGTCTCTGGGGAGTTTTAACTCACTAACAATGCATCCTGGGAAGTCTGTTTATTTGCTTCTAGACTGAAAAACTCACATTGGTGTTCATTTGATTGCTGCACTGTAAAACATCACCAAGGAGTCAAATCATCTTTTCTAGTTTGGATCATTTCCAGTGAATTGGACTTCAAATGGTAGATTTAGATTTTCAGACCACTTGAGAACTTTCCATCCATCCATCCATTATCTATACTCCACTTATTCCTCACTAGGGTCATGGGGGGCTGGAGTCTATCCCAGCTGACTCAGGTTCACCTGGACAGGTAACCAGTCTATCACAGGGCTACACTTAGAGACAGACAACCAAGCACACTCACATTCACACCTAGGGACAATTTAGAAGAAGAAGCCGGAGAACCCGGAGAGAACCCACGCTGCACGAGGACAACATGGAGACTCCACGCAGAAAGATCCCGGTGTCCCCACCGGGACGCGAACCAGCGACCTTCTTGCTGCAAGGCGACAGTGCTAACCAACTGCGCCACCCTGCAGCCCATTTGAGAACTTTAGAACTTTAAAATACAATTTTAAATCAAAGTGGCTCAAGTTAGAGGAACGCTTGTGTTTAAGTAGTTTTTTTATTTTTATTTAAGTGGAATGCAAAATCAAAATTGGACATTTCAAGTTAATTTAACAGGAAGTGATTCAAACTCATATATTTGCATCAGATGAACCAGAAAACCTGATTTGACTCTTTGGGGATGTTTTACAGTGCAGCATGCAAACGTACACCGATGTGAGTTTTCTAGTCTAGCTGGATTAAAAAAAGAACTTTGGGACTATATCTGGTGTGATAGCTTGTCTTGATAGAGAATAATTGAAATTGCAATATGGGTCACACGTTCCTCAGAAATCGCTCCCCTTCAGCGCTGGAGCTGTTCTCTGCTTCCACACTGCCAGAGGTGCACTGGGGAAGGAATTCCTCTAAGCCTCAGACTCATCCACCGGGACCGGGCCCGAGTGGGGGGTGTTGATTACACATGCTCTGGTGTGCACACCGAATGACGGGCCGAGGTTCCGGTAAAGGGCCTCCCGGGATTCGTCCGGTCCTCCGCCGCACACTGCCCCCTGCTGTGCCCCCCCACAAAGCCCCCCTGCAATCTGAAGCTCTTTGATTCGCCCGCTCCCTCGTCGGCTCTACTAGGACGGTAGCGCGATGGTCCCCCCCATCTTGAAGCCATTTTTGTCAGGAAATGGGTATAATTCCCTCATCTGGATCCCATTACAGCCGGGCGGACTGTTACCCCTGTGATGTCTGTGCAGTGTAATTAAGGGCTTTGTGTCTCGCAGCCAACCACAAGTCAGCTTTCTTTCTCTCACTACGTCCCTGTTCTCGCCCCTCCTGCCCTGCTTAACCCCACTGACACCACTCTGGAGACTCACTCACTTGCCCACCAGCAGACATTATATCCACAGCACCCCACACACTTTCATTACCGTTCATTTGCATCCGCTGTAGAGGCAGAGCGGTGCAGCCCTTCACCCTGCAGTGTTCTGCTTGGCCTGGCACTTTTCTTTTATTCAGTTCTGACCCAGAAAGAGCTGCAGCCTGTAAAAAAAAGATTCTTGTATTTACAACCACACTGGCTCTGTCTGTCCTGGACGTGTTCCTGTGGCCACATACTAACCTACTTCCTAAGCGGAGAAACGTTTAGCAAACCTGAATGTTGAATGTTCTGCTTCCTGCAGGTTGTAAAAAGCTGTCAGAGGTGTGCACAGAAACACAGGTCACTGGTTCGTATCAACCAGGAACGCTAAATGAGCTGATGAGCTGGAGCAAAAGTAGTTTCTGGGTGTTTTTTTGTCACATTTTCACTCATTTTTTAAAAGTCCTGCACCTCTATGGAACAACACAATCATGCTTAGAAGTAGAGAGGATTAAAAATGTCTCCTGTGCATGCCATTAAAAAAATAAATAAATAAAAAAAAGTGCAAGTTGAATATTTGTTTTCCAAAATTCAACAAGTACAGCATTTCTCCAAATGCCCACAGGTGGTACCAGCACTCAGGAAAAAGTTATGAAGCCACACATTTCTTATACTTTTAACTTATTTCCTTATTTGTCTCCTCTAAACACAACCTGCAGTTCAGCCGAAAGGTCCCTGAACTTTAGTCACCTGCACGTAAGGCTTTGTTTTTTACAGAATTTGTTCGAGCAAGTGGTTAATTTCACATAGAATGAAGGGGTTTTGATGAATTCTCATTATTTTGAGCTGCGACCTGGTTGTTCCATCACAGTTGAGGAGTTTTATGGCTCAGATAAACGGTGTCACGTTGGCGATTGTGTAAAGATAACACGTTTTTCAAGCCGGTGGAGGAATGTGGAATGGTGAAGTTTAGGCAAGCAAAAGTTCATAGTTAAATCACTAATCTAACAGCACGTCAACATCGCCACCATTAGTGGACTTGGCTAGTGAAGCAGGTAAATTAGCAATCAGAGTTAAACAATGCAACTCGCTAAGATGAGGGCTGCAGGGTGGCGCAGTTGGTTAGCACTGTTGCCAAGTCCAAAAACATGTTGAGGTTAATTGGTGATTCTAAATTGTCCGTAGGTGTGAATGTGAGTGTGATTGGTTGTCTGTCTCTAAGTGTAGCCCTGTGATAGACTGGTGACCTGTCCAGGGTGTCCCCTGCGTCCGCCCTGAGTCGGCTGGGATAGACTCCAGCCCCCCGCGACCCTAGTGAGGATTACGCGGTGTATAGATGATGGATGGAACTCTTTAAGACGGTGGAAGGCGTTCTCACATCAGCCATGAATCGCTGCTGCATCACCCAGTTTCAGATTTCTGTTTGGATCTGAATGTTTGGTGAGAACAGTCATAACTCAGGTCACACACAAGAGAGTCAGAATGTTTTCCTGCCACGATCAGTCAGCGTAATAAACGAAAACGCATCAATATCTTGAACCGACGTGTGGTTTTTAATTTTTCTAGCGTGCTTCGGTTCATTCCAACAAATGTTTTCCTTCGGCGTCGCTGCATAATTCCTGCGTCGTGACATCAGTCGCATTTGGCTCCGGCGGCTGGTCAGCTGCAGTCTGCCCCACGGCTTTATGACATCGCGGCTGCAGCAGAGTTCAGTTTTGTGTAAAAGTTTCCAAAGACTTTGAAAGTATAGGAGCACTTCCAATTATCAAAGAGTTTAAAAAATAAGGTAGCGTGTACACTGTGCAAAGTTTTAATGGGATGGACGAGAAAACACACCGACGACATTCTGCAGGATTCATACCGTCAATGTTTTCTCTTCATTAGCAGGAAGAGCTTGTTAAAAAAAACCTCGTCTTTGCAAAACTTAAGTATAAAATAAAAATGAAATGATCAGTTTGATTTATTTAAAAGGATAAATAATCATTAAACAGTTGATCAGTGGATCAATAGAACATTTTTACTGGCAGCTCTGGAGCAGCCTGAAACGTGATCAGAGCCAGTGTGCTTGTTTCAGGATGTGTGAACGGCTCACATGACTCTGATTTCCAGTTTAACTTTATCCCACATCACTGGGTTGCCAGAGAACGATAAGAAGGAGCCAGCTTTAAAACAAACGTCATGGAATCTCATTAAAATACCTCACCGGCTAGACCTCCACGCCACTCCATGAGTGGAGCGATCTGCTTTTGTGGAGCAGGAGGCCGGATGGCGTGGTTCCTATGTGCCTGTAGAGGAGGTGGTGGTGGGGGGAGTGTAGGGTGTCATTTATGGTAATGACGCAGCCACTGCTCCAAAGAGAACTGCTTTCCAAGAGCCTAAACATGGACATGAAAGGTGGCCGTCCCAGATAACACACACACACACACACACATATACGTGCACACACACACACACACACACACACACACACACACACAAGCTGAGTACATATACATTCTCTCGCAGTCCTGCCTGCACTGTGATCTTGAAACCCCGAGTCCGTGTCATTGGAAAATCAATACGCCTTGCTTTTTCATCCAATTAATTAGCGGCTGGTGGATGGAGCTATGTGTGTGTGTCTTTGGGGGGCCTATATGTGTGCATTGTATCTATCTATCTTTACTATCTATAGATGGATGATTTGCATTTCGTGTTTACCCTTGCCGCGCTTGCCTTGTTTTCACAACTGCACCACGCCGAGCCCGTTCGTCAACACAGTCGGGCTGTATGGCAGATCCGCGAACGCCGGACAGCTTGCGATGATGTCACTAATACCTCTTCAAGCTCGCGGCACTTAAACGACTCTGCGACAAACAATAGTTGTATAACCAGATTAGTCCAAAGCCCTATGTCCTGGAGGCCCACTCCTGGCACTTCCTCTGAGGATGAGTGTAATCCTTCAGGCCTTTATGCACCTGCCTGGCGACGACACAATGCAATGATATGCAACGGAGCGCCGCTGCCGCCGCCGCGCGAGGCGACACATGAAAACGCCGCCTTTCAAGGAATTAAACGACACGGGAAAGCGCGACGCGGCGACACGCAACGCGCTGTAACATGTTACAGCCCGACACCGTGCAGGAGCAGCATTGTTTAAACGACGCCGTATCAATCGGTGCAACGCCGTGAAACAAAACGCAGTAATGAAGCTGAATCGCCCAGAAGCTGTTCGACAAAAGATCCTGAGGAACTTTGGTGACATGCATGTCTCATTAAACCCCTTTGAATTACGTCCACATGCACATAGATTTACAATCTCACAATTAACATGACGGTGTGGTGTGGTGCCGGTGCCGTTTATGGAACGTATGACCGTGAAGGTCGGCACGGTGATGTGCACGTAATGCATCGGATCTTTATACCCGTCACAGGCCTGTAATTAATGCTCCCTGTTTACCTTAATCAGAGGTTTTAGCTGCCTAATCCCAACTATAGCATTAATTACAGTTTATGTGCCATAACCATGACTTCCCGCTAACTTCACCCATGCCTTCCATACATTAACATGCGTGCATCTCATTATAAAGAACTGTAAAAGTGTTGCTATTAAACACCATGTGTGGTTTTTCAGAATCCCTCCGGTCCTGGAATTCTTGTCTGGTGATTTCACAACTGGCGTCTGAATCCGGGACAGTTAAAGAAACCCCAAGAACATAGCACAAACCCAAGAATGCCCTCTCATCCTGAACAGGCCGCTCACGCTGAGGTTGTTTTCCATCAAGCTGTGGTTCTGGTGCAATTATAAAACAATATGGAGTCTCACAGCGAGAAAAGTCAGGCTCGCATGTAACCGTAGCGTCACTGGTGCGTTTCCCACAAAGATATCAGGAAATAGTGAGAGCACATGCAAATGCAACATCGAGGGCTGTTTCTGGGAGAATTAAATCATTAGTTAATTTCCTAATGATGGGAACAGTATGAAAGCAACAAGCATAAACAGCCTTTTTTTTTTTTGCTCATCACTATTTGCTACCTCGGCCAGACTGAAGAGGAGCTTACAGTAAATACACCCTTTGTGCAGATTCACAGTTCATGAAACTCCCAGAGCTCGACCTCGTCTCCACAGGGTCAGTGTTTAGTTGTAACCTGTGTTCAAATACTAAGTGGAAGTAAATTTAAAACCTCAGGTAATGAGGGGGGTTATTAGTTAGGGGCGCCGTAAGGTCAGGATATGTTGGTTTGTGGTCGTCGGACCGATGTCAACAGTGAAGACCTCGTAGACAAAAGGGCAACGAAAGGTCCCATCGTTCAGTAATAAATAGGAACGACTGACTGAAAGACAGCAGAGGTGGGTTTAACTGAGCAGTGATTAATGTCAGTGCATTCCTCTCCGGCTAATGTGACATACCTCCCCTGAAAAGGAGAGTGCATGCAGGTTTATTTGCTTTAAAAAGACATTTTTTCATAATTTCTGGCTACATTCATTCATTTTAATATCAAAAAATGAGTTGTTGCGCTCTTGTACTCACCTGTTGCATGTTTTGCTGAAGGTTTTCTGCAGAGAGATGCT
>NW_007577783.1:910968-929555 GCF_000690725.1 Stegastes partitus
GATGGATGGATGGATGTATACAGCCCTCATGGTAACCTGTGGAATCAGCATCACATCACCATCTAGTAAAGTCTGTTTCATGTTGGTTTTGGTCCGTCTCTGTACCTGTTCCCGCCTCCCGCGTGACAGTCGTTCTCATTTTATTTTCTGTCACCAGTAATGTCATCCTCATTAAACCCCTCCGCTGTCTCGCCTGCCAATCCGTCCTGGCCGCTGATGAAGATAATGTAAAAACATTTCAAATCGGTTCCACTGCTGTCCACAATGGTCAGCCTCCGCAGCGCCGAAGTGTCTGAAATTAATTCGTAATAACTTCAAAATATTAAGAGTCTGCACAGGCAGGAAAGGGGCACGCATGCCAGGGGAATTGAGAAGTCCAAATGTTTTTTTTATTTTTTTATTTCCCCCCTTCATGTGGAAAGACAGCAGTTAACAGGGGATTTCATCACTTGTAAAATATAATTAAGTTCACAATGAGCGAATCGCTGAAAATTTCAAGCCCATTTGAGCAAAGAATTAATTGCGCCTCCATGTTGGGGATGTAATTGTGTTGGGACGTATGTGCAGCTTTTTTCTGTCGTTTGCCACTTGGGAAATCTTGGTGCACATAAGTTCGAAGTCTTTTTTACGTCACTGGTTGCAAAAAATAGGTTTAAATTGAGTCATATATAAGTTGTTTTTTTTTGCACTTCCCACTCTGATCCATCTGTACGAACCCACGGCGGAGCTTGAGCGTCTCTCTGTATTCTGTGATATGTGCGTACCGGTATCACCTTACCCCGTCTCCTCTATCAGATTACCATTGACCTATTGTTGGAACAACAGTCTACTTCTGAAGCCGTTTTATCGGGTGGAGCAGAGGCTCTCAAACTTAATTTGTAGGGTTCAATGTTGTCAGAACCGTCACTCGAACTGCTGTGACACTGACACAGTTAGTAGCTTCGTCCATCAATACGTGATTCTATTTTTATTGCCCCGTTCACCCCGGGCCAGTATTTGAAAACTGCAACATGGCAGTCATTACTGATCTGTGGATGGAGGCTGGGTGGAGTGTGTCCCGGGCTCACGTTACTGTCGCCTGTGCAACCAAATGGCATATTAGAGTTAGAAAATCAATGCAAGTCTGGGAATATAGAGCACGCTGTGTTTACTGCCGTTCCCTGTCCTGGTTAGGGTTGTCGCTCAGCTGCAAGCATTTCAGTTCTTGTTTTTATCTGCTGTTAATCTGAGGGTTGTCGTATGAAGTGGGAGTGTCATAGAACGGGTTCTTTTTGCACCATATTAACCTCTCTGTAGGAGGTTTGGATTTAATTGGCTATATGAAGCACCAGTTCTTGTCCCGACCATATTCTTTACACACAAGACAGATTCTAAGGGAACATCTGCAAACCTGTTGAGCCGTAGGTTAGTAATGCCACTCACCGAAGCTGTGCAATTACAGCAGCACAGACCTTATGTGCCACGGGAACCTACATGCACTCAGCTGGTGATGCAGAAATTGCATAAATATGCTTTAATGCTTGGTCCTGATTTGCAGCCAAGCCTGTTTCACACCGCTGGTAGAACACAGGTTTGTAAATTGATTAGTCTATTGGTATTTATCACAGGGAATATTCAACTAATAACATTAACTTCACTTGGATTTGGCCCAAAGTGTTTCTACGCGTCCTTCAGCCTAACCGAGGCTTCGTGAGTATCATGTTTAAATGAATGGAGTTTCATATTTAAGAGCTCTAATGTGCAGCTGTCACATTAGAAATAAGCAGCTGCATTGGGAGAGCGCTGAGTGGTGGAATAAGCAATATTAGCTTACAGCCTCAGAAAGCTAACTATCGTTTGGAGAAGCATCACTTTCTACAAAGGTAAACTTTTATATTCCGTTTAGCTTTCCAGTAAAACAACCTTTTGAGTGAAGTAGGCGGCCTGTGATTGGTCCATTTTGTGCAAATAAATGTCACATGATGCACCAATTTGTGCTGGTGCAGAAAGCCTGGCGAACGGAAAGTCAGTAGCCATTGTTGTGTTACTAATTGTCTCTGTTTGGGGTTCTAGGTTTTGTTAAGCCAGCTAATGCAAAGAAAGCCAGGCTTTGTCAAACTAGCTTTGTGGTACAACCCTCCGTAGGGAAAACTCTGCATTTTTGCACCTGTTTGCAACTGTTCTTATATCTCTGCGTGTTGTGCCCCCTTTTCAGATTTGACAGGTGCGATCTTTTCAGAGGTGTGTTCTTCCTGTATTGACATAGCAGTCAGTAATAATGTTATTTAACCGTACACACCGATGCTTCATCTTTGCAGAATATAATCGTTAGCGATAAAACCAACATGCTGTCACTTATGTTCTTCCAAACAGTAATACCATTAGAGTCTGGGTGTTGTTTTCTTTCTAATTTTGATCACACGGTTGTCTAAACTAATTTCTTCTGTTCAAATTACAAAAGTTAAATTATGCCCGATTCTGTAAACGTACTGTAATGGGTTTCTTCCGAGGCTGCCAGTTGAAATGACCACACAGATTTACCTCCACTATTAGGTATTTAAAAGTCAATAGTCATTACGTTGAAGGTTATTACCGGGTGAGTATAACAGCTGGATTATGTGTTACAGCGCAACATGGCGTACATTAGTTTCTGCTTTGAAGCAAACAGTCTCGCTCGTACACGTATACACACAAATACGGGCAGATGTTCAGTGGCTCCCTTGAGAATGACAGAATGGAAATTGATATTTCCGCCTTACGGGAATGTCAATTTCCCTCACCATGTTTAATTGGCAGCCGTGCCATTACCAGGCCCACACAGTAAAGCACAACGTCTGATTTTGTGTCTTTTAACTGTGATTCAAAAACATTTCACACGAAATGAAAGATTTCTCCCGTCTCTGCGCTGAATACTTATGCCTGCTCCCCTTTAGCTGTTCTGTTACATGTCTTCCACTAGCTAGACTAGAATTTCCACAAGCTATGGCTTATAAAAAAAAACCTTTAGTCAGGCTGTCAGTGTTCTGAGCTATGCCTGCCAGACAGCAGCCTTTGATTCAGACTTTAACACTTGGGAATACCTACAATATGTGGATTTGTGTCTCTCATGGGACTACCATTTCATTACTTCCTTCAGCCGTCATATAGACTCAAGTTTATTTCCTTCCCCCAGGCAGAGTAAATCTGGTCCAGTGCCAGGCAGACACACCATGGAACAGTGCTATAAAATGAAGCCTAATCGCGCTGGCCTTTGTAAGTGCTTTTACCTTCAAGGAGCCGTTTTGCTTCGGACAGACATGATCAGGCGCTACAGCCATGACCAATAGCAGCTCTGCGGTGTCATCCAAGAGCAATACAAGTCAGACGTGCCGGTGACCCCGTCGCCTTTCAAGCCACATTTCCCACTCCACCAAACCCTGGCCCATAAAAGAGAAATTGTAAATACATAACTCTTTATGGGGACAAGTCACTTAGTGCATGAAATGTAGTTTCTACTTGGACGGTAACCTTTGGCTCCTTTATAGCAGACCGAAGGGAGAATCTCCACCAATACCATTACTTGTTGAAGCTCTGTTGTGCACCAGCTGCTGAAACAATATACCGAGCTTTAATAGGAAACAGAGATTTAGGGGGGATTGACCTCTGCCTACCAGGATACTTTCTGGAAAATGTAATTATCATCAGTTTTAGTGACTGATGGACAGTCTGGCACACTCTGTAAACCAGCGGTCCCCAACCACCGGGCCGCGGACCGGTACCGGGCCGTGGGTCATTTGGTACCGGGCCGCACAGATAGAATAAAAACGTTTTATTGGTTTATTTTTATTTCCAGCAGAGTCTGCTGGGTGTTTTATTTTGAAAAATGACGAGCTCGTCTTCCCGTCACTTGACTGTCAGTTTTTATGCCCGGCTGCTAAACGAAGCCGTCAGTCAACAACAAACGTCTCAGGAGAGCTGCTTTGGAAAGTGGAAGAGACTTGATACTAAGACAGAGAAAAAGTAAACATGTTAAGCAATAAAAATTAATTTCATTTATTTATGAAACTTTGCAATAGAAAAAAAAAACAATTATTATTTGTTATGTGCGTAATGACCGGTCCATAGAAAGATTTCTTGCTTAAAACCGGTCCGTGGTGCAAAAAAGGTTGAAGACCGCTGCTGTAAACTGTTGTGGGAATAATACTTTTAGTGTACAAAATTAGCCGTGCTTCCCAAATCCATCCATTTTTAAATTTTCTGTGAACGCTTACTCAAAGTATCGCCTTCTTGCACAACACACTGTATATGTTGTGCTGGATCATACAGTGGCCACCGATCGGTCAAACCATTAAAATCACTGTCAGGTGAAGGAACCGGCATTGATTATCTTGTTACAATGGCGCCTGTAAACGGTAAACAGTCCATTTTCGAAGCTGACGTGTGGAAAGCAGGAAAAATCTGCAAGTGTAAAGACTTTGACAAGAGCCAAATTGTGATGGCTAGATGACTGAGTCCTAGCATCTCCACAACAGCAGGTCTGTGGGGTGTTTCTGGCAAACAGAGGTTAACCAAAAGTGGGCCAAGGAAGGACAATTGTTGAACTGGTACGTGGGTACCAAAAGGCTCACTAATGGGGATGCCCATGTGGTTCGATCCCACAGAAGAACAATTGTAGCACAGATAGCTTGGTACATTGGAGATTGCAGACTGGTCAGAGGGCTCATGTTGACCACTATTCACGGCATCTACAAAGAACATGTAAGATGATGAATCACGTAGAGCCGAGTGTGTCCTTGACTTGAACTGGTAGCAGCGGAAAGCAGGAAATAGGAAGAAAGCCAGCCGGTGGAGGCGGTGTGATGTTCGGGGCCATGTCCTTCTGGGAAACCTTGGATCCTGACTGTCTTGTCCATGTTACTTTGACACCTATTTAAACACTGTTGGGGACAGACTTTCCTGGCGATGGTATTCCCTGATGGCAGTGGCCTTTTTTCTTCAACAGTTGTTCACAGCTGGTTGGTTTGATGAAATGACAAAGAAGTCGAGGTGTTGTCTTTGCCTTCTCAAATCTCAATCGGATCAAATATCAAGTCCAGTCTGTAGACGTCCCATGTCTACAGAACTTAAAGGCTTTGTTGCTGATGTGAAATGACAGGACACCTTCAGAGGCTTCGTGGAGGTAATGCCCCGACATTCAGAGGCGGCCACAGCGCCACGCGGGTGGTTTTAATAATCTGGGTGATCTATGCAAACTATAGGCTGTTTATTTTCCACGATAACCCTCCGTTTCAGCTTTTCCGTTGCAAGCATTCGGCTTAATGAAGTCTATTAGAAGCCAGCCTATGTGCTGCACCTGAATGCCAGTATTAATTACACCTTTAATGGACTCGGTGTTCCTGTGGTTTCGTCTCTCACGGCAACCTTCACAACATTAATTGAAACTCCACCACCTTCACAAGAGGGAACGCCTCAATTAACCTCTCCCAGTGGCTATAACTGGTCAATTACACTCGCCCCCCCCTCCGTTCTGCATGTCAGCAAACACAGTCACAGTTCGCGCGGCGTGTCGTCTGAAAGCCACACCACTGACGTCGGCCTTTTAAAGCACGGTTTGTCGAGCGCCTCGCTGTGTGTGTCCGTGTGTGTGTGTGGTTTGGTGGTGGTGGTTTTTTTCTCTGGTGCGAGTGTTTATTCCTGCAGCGGTGGACTTCAATCTGAGCAAATGCGAGTCTATTCATCTGGATAGTCGCATAGAGTTGTGCCCTTATTAAAGCAGCTTTCATTTCCTATACAGTATGACACTGATCCCGATTGGCATTCTGACATTGAGTGCTAGTCGATTTCAATTCCCTTTGCATCTCACCCTCCTCCCCCCACCACCACCACCACCGTACTCACTTATGCAGCAAAGTTTGATTTGCCTCCAGTTCCTCATATTGAATGAGACCAATTGTCCTTCAGAAGGGAGACTCAGGGGGAGACAGAGAAAAAAAAAAAAAAAAAAAAAAGCAGAGGAAGAAAGCGAAGCTCAAAGAAAATTTTGACAGTGAAGCTGGCTAAACAGTGGAAGAGAGGAATCAGACAGGCGGAATAGACGCGGGTCAGTCCTCTGTCCTATCAGACTGTTGGAGTTTGAGAAAACAGGGAGGGAAACGAGAAATCAGAAGCCATGCGGGTGACGTCAGATGTTCCCCTTTACAGTTATCTCCTTCTTTTCCTTCTTCCCTCGTCAGTCCTCTGTTACTTTGTTCTGCCGTCCTCGTGTTTTTCCGTCTGTCCATCACGCCAGATTGGCTCGCTATCAGTGGAGACCTGCTACACGGCTGCACAGACGCACATATGTATATACCAGGATGCCACACCATACACAAACACACACACAAGCTGGCTGGAGGCCAGAAAGAGTGTCCTACCAGAGTCAGGAGAGCGGAGAGGAGGGAAGAACAATAATACAAAAAAAAAAAGAAGCATGCCACCTCATCTGAAGCTGCACCACAGATAACTCACAACACCTGCAAGTAGTTGGTCTGGGAAGATAATGATGACTGGAAAGAGTGTCTGTGTGCGTAGAGGCCAGAATACAAAAAGGGGGAAACAGAAGTGGCAAGGGCAGATAAGAAAGACAAGACAGAACATCGAGGCCTCCACCTAGTGCTGCTTTTAAATTCCTTTTCGCACCGTTCACGACTCTAAGACAAGGGGCATTCTTGCCGAATAGCAACGCAACTTAATTCTGTCTCTGAAGTGCAAGAAGCAGGGGAACAAGATGCTCGTCGCAATTCATCCCCATGGTGACATCTTCAAACGTCCTTGATTTGCGACAATGCGAAAGATGTTAAGCGTACATACGATAAAGAGGGAAAAAGCAGCAAAGCTACGCGCCGGAGAAGCTGGAAATATTGATTTATTTGCTGCTGAGTGTCTGTTAATCAGCATGAAAGCTTACATATTCACATGCTCAGGATATATTCTTTTGTCCTCGGATAATCCATGTCAGTGCGGGGTGTTGCCAGCGAGGAATTCGATCTGATATTAGCTCGGCTGCTTTCCTGATAGTGCACGGAGAGAAAGAGAGCTATCAGGGAGAGTTATTTGAGCGTGCTGCCTTGGCAGTGGATGTGGGCCGGCTATCTGGAGGACATCTTGGTGATCTATGAAGGGGACAGTTCGACCTGGGAAAGCCAATTTTCAGCCATTTTCCACAATGCAGAGGTCCAAGACAAATGCGGCGCGGAGTGACACCCCTTATAGAGGAGCGGGATGAACTTTTCGGATCTGAAGAAATCAGCGATTATCTGGATAATCTGTGACACCTTTCCGACTCGACGACGCCGGGGGAGGGAGACGACGAAGGACGGCGAGGAAAAGAATCGCGACCAGACAGGGATGGATGGAGAGGGAGAGCGGGGCGTTGGTGTTTCTGGAAATCGAGGAAGGCGGCGTCCAAAAAGAAAATCCTTGTTTGTTATTCACAGGCTCCCTTAAACATGTCGGTTTTCACATGATGTTGTTGTTTTACACCTTGTTGGCCTAGAACACAGTGGGCGGCTATTGGAATATCAATGTCTTCCACCTCAAGGTCTGCTAAGCTATGAGGACAAAGCACGACTCCCTCGCTCTGTAGTAGAACCACAGCAGCAAAGCGTTGAACATACATGGTGATGCGACAGTCGCAGCAATAATTACAACGCTCAGAAAATCAGAACATACCATTTATCATGTAGAACCACCTTGTTTGTGTCTACTCCGTGTCGTAAATTATTCATCGGAGCAGCTTTTTTAGCTCCAGGCAGCAGGGACAATATTATATCGCCTGTCTCATCGCACTTATTTTCATCCCTACGTTGTGAAATCCCCACGTGCACGAAGCCGGTCCGGCGCATCCCCATCGCCTCAAATCGCTGCCCATGAATCACCGCTTTATAATTTTTCTAAATGTAAAATTATAAAAGGAAAAATCCCCAAACGGAAACTGGATATCGGTCCACCCCGCTTTGTTCCCTGCAATGTTTCAAACTAATGTGGGTCCTTTGCCAGGCTTTATGGCGGGCCGCGAACCGGCTGGACTCACACTGAGATGAAACACTGCACAAGTAGAGCTCACGGGGAGCCAACGTTCAGCGCCCGGGTATTGCTTTTTGCTTTCTCTGTGCAGAATTACTCCACAAGTGTTGGGATACTTGGCCTCAGTGAGTGATTGTTGATAGGAAAATAAAGGATTTCTTGAGAATATCGTGGGCTTTTTGGTGGATGTGTTTTAATCTGGTAAATGGATCTGCTCTAATGATTCTGTTTTTTTTTTTTTCTCTCCCCCTCGCCGCCGCCGCCGCCTCCCTCCACTGATGTCCACACAAACAGGTAATAAACCCGATTTATTGTTCCTCGTCTGATACGCTCTCTGATTTCTGTCGCTATCTTTGAATTCCGAACCCGCTCCTTTGCAGCGCCGGCGCTTGTTGCAATATCTGTTTATTCAGATGCAATAACAGATGCCGGATTATTTATGCGTGTATTGTTGATACTCTGAGCCACCCACACCTGCGGAAAATGCACGCCGAGCGGCACACAGGATGACTAATGACTGGAATGATAATGAATATTTGCTATTTAGCAATTAGAGCCAGCGGTTGATCGTCGAAGGCGCACAAATAGCAAGCAGTTATCCAAGCTTTTGACCTCTGCCTTTTGTTTCCCGGCTCAGTTTCATCTCCCACGCTCGCCTCTCTCCGCCCACCGACGTGCTGGCTCACCCCTCTATCAGCTCTCTTCAACCCTATCATTTGCTCTCTAGCCACAATGGTATTGGCCCAGACCCCTGACTGCTGGGCAGAGCACTCGACACATAAAGACTTTTCTCCTGGAAGCAAATCAGTATCCTAGTCGAAGACCTTTCTTGTTTCCTACCTCTGTATTTAGAAAAAAAAAAAAAGAAGTCTTCAATCAAACCTGGGTCACGTACCACATTTGCCTTTGCTGAGTCAGCTGTCTTGACTTGTTCGCGCTCACAAAAAGACAAAAAAAAGAAAAATAATTCAATAATTCACATAAAAGCAGCCGGTGCATGATGCTGACAAACTGCCGACTCAGCAATCTGCGAACTTCGGCACGAATGCAAAGACTGTGAGGCGACGGGCCTTTTACCATACACTACATTTATCTGAAGCCTTTATCCAAAGTACAGCACCGTAACCCAATACCTGAAACAAGAAGTGAGCTGCAAGATGTAACACAGTCAACACCTTGTGACGACGTTCTTTTCCTTCATGTACAAGGGGATTAAATGTCAAAATGACCTCTGGTTGGAGGTAACCTGTCTCATGTACTTCTCTTCCAAGTTCTTCTCCCTCCTAAAAGATCGGCTTTGTTTCTAGAAAAGCACACAATTAGTTGTCTTTCCTCGTTAAAATGGCTGAGCTCTAAGTCTGCACCTCTACCACCTTAGTCGTCTCTGCTCAAGCCGCTCGCTCACCTTCAGCTCGGCTCAAACACTGTAAAACCACTCGGCACTAGACTGGAAACCAGTTCTGAAGAAGAAGAAGGACAGGATTGGGTTGTTAGGTTTGCTAAATAGAAAGTATGAATCTGTGTTCCAACATGGAAATGCCCAGCCGTGGCGCTGACTGCCTGTTTCGCTCATGGTATGTCATCCAGCATATGAATAGCAGCATATGGACATGTTAACAATGCTAAAAACTCCATTTTCACTGGAAGGGGTCTTTAAAATGATTTTTTTTTACACCCTCCAAACCACTGGTTCCATCTTTTTTAGGTGGGGAAGCCTCTGGCTCCTGTCAAAAGCTGCTGATTACCCCTCATTACACCAGCAAGCGCTCAACACAACTTCACCACAAAACATGTTGGCAAAAAGCAGACACGCTATTTATGCATCCAGAAGAAAAGCAGCAACATTTTACTTCATTCAGAGTCGAATTTCAGATTTTCACTCACGTAACAACTCTCGTTTTAGCTCTGTTTTGGTCTCTTCCAAGGGGTAAAAAATGCTGGTTTGTAGCCGCTAAATGTTCCACTGTGTTTAGGGGATTGTCACTAACGCTTTGTGGTACGGTAGCACATGAATTTCTGCTTTTGCCACTGAAAACAGCTGCAGGGAGTTTAGTAGAAATAGAGTGTTGAAAGTGAACCAAACCAGAAATGTTGCAAATCTTAAAACCAACCGAACACACTGAAAGGCAGACTTTGAGTGGGTGCTTTTATATTAAACACAGTAATATGATCCATTGTTGGAATAAAAAGTATCTGCCAGTGGAGCTTTAAATATTGCTTAGTCGGTATCTTACAGTTTGCTCAATAACGTCTGTATTAAGGTCATAATATGAAAGCATTATAGATTTGATGTGGAAAACGAGAACATTCCCGCCGTTATTTGTTTCATTTTCTGAACAAACGCCGGCTTTAGTTCGTGTACAAAGCAAAGTATTGACATTTCGGTGCACTTCTCCAAAAAAGACAAATCAAATATCAAAACCATTCAAGTGGATGCTCGAATGCAGTCTCCACCACTGAAGGCTGTTTGCGTCAGAACAACATGTGGAGTGTGTTACCGACACAAGCCGGCAACTGGGGCTTCAGTCGTCGCTGAATCTGGCCACCCATGATAAAGACGGAGGCTCAGAACTCTCAGTGCCATCCTGTTCTCGTAACGGCTTTAAACTTGGTCTGAAACAGATCAAAGCGCCGTTGAGTTTGTTTTGCTGAGGTTCTTGCGGACTGGGACACAGGGACAATATGTGAACAGACCCGGGTTCTCCCACAGTGAGCTCACTCAGCGGTTACCAGAGCGACATTTGTCTTTGGCGAGATAATGAACGGTTTGTTTTGCTCTTTTAATGTCGCGGTAAACTTTGCTATACGACAAATGATTGTGACAAAAGTGAAGCAGACGCGCTGTCTACGACTGTCTGGATAATTACGTCAACACTGACCATTGTTTAGAGAAATTAGCCAACTGCACTTAAGCTGTTTCCCAATCAGCCACTGGATCCGAACGAGAATAGCGAGCAGGTGAAGGAAAGGAGAGGCATTGTTGTGGTGTGCACCCAGTAAGCTATAGACGGAAGACAATGGCAGCGTTTGACAGTGATTTGTGAGATTTCCAAAACAGCACAATGCCAGAAACAGCAGCCATTAGAACGGGCTATTAAGAACCACAACACCAGTCAAGGTGACATCGACTGTACTTAGAATATTTGCATCAACGCTTCTCACACTGTCTTTTCATCAGGATGCTTCCCTGATCTACAGACGTACCAGGATGTCACTACCAGCTGAGCAGTTTGGGGTTTTTTCATTGTTATTTACCAATTAGCCTATAAAATGGTAGAAAATGGTGAAAAATGTCTTCGTTTTTCCACCTGTCTGACTTTTTTTTAAATATAGAAATATAAAAATAAATGAAATAATTAATTGATCAGTGACTTTGTTTAAATGTGCACCAGTATCCCAGTTACGAGGCTTATACCAGTTGAGAATTCGGTGTATTCCATGAACCACTAAGAAGTCGGGTTAATTATATCTCCATATCCATGATAATCACTGGTACCCCAGTCGCTGATTACTGTGCGCTGTTTGTGCAGGCGCCGATGAGGTTTACAGCACAAAGCAGCAATTTAATCTGACATTTCTGTCGCTGTTAGCCTAACCTGTAATAAATGCTGCCAGCACATAGGATAGGGGACCAGTGGATGAAGGTAGGCAGCTGTGACTGGTGAGGGTTCACTGACCTCGAGTGGAGAGAGGATTTAGGGCATCCTTCTGCGGGCGTTAGTCACGTATCATTGTTCATCCAATTTGAGGAGAACTTTTGAAAAAAAAAATCAATCAGGTGATGGTTGAGGCTATAGTGCACTGCTGTGATAATCAAGTAGAAGGAACCAAAACCAGGGATGTGCTCCAGTACCTATACCATCATACCAGGAAGTCCCGATGTCCTGTTACATCCAGTTGGAATATTCAGTTTGTGGTCAGTCTGACCCGCAATCTTCAGCAGAGTTGAAGCTTGAGGCGCATTGTTCTGATGAAGTGGTATGTATGCATACTGCAGGAAACAGTCTGTACTTTGTGAGGGCAGCTGTAGGATGTATATGTAAGTAGAAAGAAGACGTGTGGGATCTGGAACGCAGCCGAGTTGTTCGCCAACTGCCAAAAAAACCCTCAAACAAGAAGAAACAAACCAAACTTTGGCCGTCTACGAAAGCAAATGGGGAGGAAGTGTTTTAAATGAGGCGAGTCGTATTTATTGGTTCATGTCAGCTGGTATTGGCCATTTTTTCATGCTACATGGAGTTCAAGACTACGGTGGCCCAGAAGTGTCACAACAAAACAAAAGCCACAACAAACCACAATAAGCCACAACATCACCAAATTAACCACAACACTACAAAATAAGCCGCAAGCTAGAAAGTAAGTAAAATACTGATAGTAAATGTTTACTGATAGTGCATACCGAGATTAATGGACACTATTTACTATCAGTATTTTACTTACTTTTCGAGTTGTTTCCAACAATCTCCGGCTTCTGCCCACTTCGTGTGGTTGCGCAATTCACAGGATAACTTCCGGGTTAAAAAAAAAACCAACTTCCGTTGCAGCCGTTGTGTTGTGTTGCGGCAAATTTTGCAGTGTTGCGGCTAATTTGGTTGTGTTGTGGCTTATGTTTTGTTGTGACACTTCTGGGCCACCGTACAAGACAACGAAAGAATCAGTTGTTCAAGTGTTTGTTAACATCAGAACTCATTGGAAACAAAGATATTTCCATCATCCATTGCACGCATTCACCACTTCAAGCGATTACAAAAGCTTTTTTTGTCCAGTTTTTCCAACTTTTGCTGGTTCCATTGTCTTTTTCTAACACCCATTATGGAAACTTACTTTAGCGACATCAGCAGCTGTGGTCAGAAACCTGAGACAGATGTACACAATGAACAGGAGTTGGATTTCTATCGAAGCACTCCAGCTGTAATAATCGGGTTTCTTAAATATATGATGGTTCCACGAGCAAGCACAAAAAAACGCAGTGCTTCAGGAATGCAATCAACACAATGCAATACAACCTCAATCTCCTCCTCCTCTTACTCTATAATCGGTTAATGTTCCCTCCACCAGGAACAGTTTGCAACGCTTAGTATGAAGAGGCAGGGCTGAGCTGGGAAATGTTCTTTTCTAACTAAACCCCTTTTTCTTCAGTAGTTACCGAAGACGGGAGCTGTGTGCTCGAGGTAGCGAGTATGACTTTGTCTCGCTTGTTTTGTGGAAGTCGATAGCATTGCCCAGGAGAGAAAATAGAAGTAGATTACAACGTGGTCCTCTCCTCTCTCCAAGACCTGCGAAGAGAGTTACACCCTGTTCCAAGTTGTAAGCATAGCTGTAGTGCAGCGCTGCCTCAGATCTCATTACCACAGTGTGTCTTGGAAGGCTCTCTGACCGTGGCGGTGTGAGCCCCTGTCATGTGTTCGGTGTCGGTATTGTAATGGTGGCAGATGAACTTTGCTTTGTATCCTCTGGTGGCAGCTTCCTGTTTGCATCCAACACGCCGGAGTTTGCTCGACAGTGTTTTAAGACAGGAGATCTTGACGCTGTGCTCTCTCTCTCTCTCCCACGTTTATACTTCCCCTCCTTGTCTGTCCGAGTGGCATCGGCGGCGACTGTGTTGTGCGAGCTAAATGGAAATGGAGAAGAGGGTAATGGCGTCTGACTGCTTGCATTGTTTCATCTCGGGGGCCCTTTACCTTAAATGTCTGCCGTGACAATGTAAGGTGACTGCGAAGGAGGAAGGGGAGGGGAGGATGACAACTAGCAGAAGGGGAAGGAGAAGCACAAAGCCAGGACAAAGAAAGAGAGGGAGACACTTTAAGAAGGCGGAAAAAGGATCAGCCATTGCTCTCACTTTGCATTCAGCGTGTCTGCAGAGAGATGCAGATTGAAGCTCTCATAAGTTGCGGGAGCTCAGCCATAGATAAGAGAGGAAATTACAAGCAGCCTAAATGGAGAGAAGCTGGGAGTGAAATAGAATAACAGCCATTATTCAAATAGGGGATTATTAGTTGGCTGAGTGGCCTTTTGCTCACTGTGGGGCCAGACAAATGTAAGGCTTACCGCCGACCTGGCGCCACGCCACTCCATGTGCGTTATTGTTGTTTGGCCTTGTTGCCGAGATTGAGACCTCAGAGGAGGAGGAAGAGCTGGTTTATTTTTTTGAGGATCTTCGCGCCCCCCCTACATCATGTCTCCTGCCACGACGTTTCAATCAGATTACAATAAGAGCTGATGATGGGACATATGGCTGCAGCGGACCTCCTTCTGTGGAGACTTAATAAGGAGAGAGTGGCGTAATCCCCCATTTTTCATCCGCTCCTCTCTGTCAACCCCACAGGGATCTGAAGCAGCATCAGATTTCTGTCCCCTCTTTTATCTGATGTAATGGATTTGCAACAGCCACAACCTGGAGCAACGACTCAGACGGATCGGCTTTCTAGGGGAAGAGGAGTCTGAGAAAAGTGTGGGAGGGAGCGAGGACGGGAGTGTTAAGGGCCGAGACAGGCGACGGGGAGACGGACACGGGACGGGGCGAGACTATTTATTGTGCTGACCGTAAAATATGAGCAGCAGCAGAAAAAAAAACAGGCCTTGTAGCTGTAATTATAAGGAAATTTGGGAATCTTCTGGCTTTCTCTCAGTTGGCAAAAATAACAACAGAATTGTCCACAGATCAGAGCCAAAACAACAAGCCTCTGAAAATTACATTCTTATACAACTAAATATATACATCTGCCAGATTGTACTTGCGAGGCGTCACAACTGTCTCCTTTGCTGTGTTTTCTGTTGCTCTGCTACCGATGGGAAGGTAGATAACAGTAGGTGGCTTCGTAGATGGTGGCAACTTGGCTTATTTTTCTGGTACTCGAAGACATTTCACCTCTTTTTTATTGCTGAAGAAGGCCTTTGGATTAGAGGTGAGGAACCGAAACAAGAGAAGTCCAGCTGCCTCCTGCTGAATCCCATGACCTGGATGACTGACAGGCTTCAGACATGTTGCAGCAGGGTTGTGTTCTAACCGAACCTGTGCTGCTTTCTTTATCTAACCGGGCGATTGTGGTGCTTAAACCAAACCTGAAAGTGAATAAACTTCCTGAATAACGGTTCCGAATCCTGTCTCCTGGATGAAGCTCCTGTTGCTTCCATCCCAACTCCTCGCGTGTCATGACTTTGTGGCTCCTTCAAATTGACCTTTAAGGGACAAAATACCTTTATTTTTTATTTTTTTAATAATAAAAAAGGTAAATGAGGACGCAGTTGTTGCTAGAACTAATTTGTTAAAATCAGCAATTCAAAAAAAGCTGGTTTCTTTTTTTTTTTCTTTTTAAACAACCAATTTATCTGCTATCTGGATGTTTCCACTTTGCCAAAATTGAATTAAAGCTCTATGTGCTCTCTGGTCTCTCGAAAATCTCAGGTGTAGCAGAACTCAAATAAAAGCCAAAAAAAAATAAGTCGTGACTGGTGAAGAAGGGGGAAAACGACAAAATGCTAATTAGTGAGGCGAGAAAATCGTGACAACGTGAGGGGAGATTACGGCGGTTTTGCTGTTTATCCGTCCTTAACTTGTGGAAAAAAAAACAAGGAATCAGCAAAGAAAGGAAGCGAGATTAGAGTGTGACTGAAGATGCAAAAGAGTGCCCTGCTTGTTTCTGTTTGCAGCATTAGGCCCTGATACATTCACGTTTTCTGTACCGTCATCCAGACCGGCTCCACGCTGAGTCGACCTTGCAGCATATTATGCGGCGGCGGCGGCTCATTGTGTGCTGTGTGGCCCGGTCAGATCTGTTTGAGCAGCACTTCGCCCAGATGTGTATCAGTCTCGTCCCCCCGTTGGCGACGGGCCATAAGTCTTAAAAACACACACTTTTGCTAATCTCCCCGTGGCAACTTTCAATATCCCACTTTCTCTCTGTTTTTCTCTGTGTAATTATTCTTTGGTGGCTTTGTGTCATTATTTATCATCGCGCTCCTCTTTCATCTGTGGTCTTATCTACAGAGCCAGCTCCCTCTGCCAGCCTCACCAGGACTATGGCCAGCTACATAAACATTTTACTGACAAGGACGGTCAACTGTTTACTGACAAAGCAAAAGTCTTACTGGCAGCAGCCACGGCGCCGGTGTGGGCGTACGTGCGCACCTCGTGCACGGCGGAGAGAGTGTGTTAGTGTGAAAGAGAGAGGATGACAAAGAGACCCCCTAATGTACAGCCACTTTTGGTTTGGACACCTACAGGTCTCCCTGCAAGGACCCATTTGTCGAATGCACTTAATGCTGACTGCAACCTTGGACTCTGCCGTACGTCTGAGCGCTGCAAAGTAGACGGCAGAAGAAATGAGGAGGGCTCCCTCGTTCTTCTCGTGCTCTCAGGCTTTTTCATTTTCGCGAACTCTACATCTTCACTCTCGTGCTTCCTGCGGTGTTCATTTCTTGCCCCTCTGGGTTTTTGGTCATCCTGGGTGTTATCAGCAACCGTTTGTAAAAGATGGATCGGTCTGGCCTCCTACCAAGCACATATGGAATTTCTAAAATAATTCTAAAGTCCAATTCATCTCCTCGGTTTCCAGTCTGTACGCCAAAAACCCACTGGCAGGTTTGAAAGGTTAATTATCTTTTTATTTTCTTTTTTTCGCCAGAGTTAAACTTTAAAAAAAAGAGAGAACCACTGGATTGTCAACTTTCAGATGGTCCTTGAACTACTCTGACTCGCCATTCAGTCTTTAAACTTAACCAAACCTAAATATAAAACCATCAGATTTCATCCAAATAATTATTTTCTGCATGTCTTAATTAAAAATTTGTTTAAAAAAGAAACTGAAGAAATAATCCCCAAAAGATGTTTTCACTTTATGGCATTTAATTAAAGTTATGCTGCATAAAATACTTTTTTTTAATCCTCTCTAACGCTAAAGTTGTGCAATTTGGGGTTCAGGAGGTTAACGGAAGCATTGCAGAGCTAAATGCTAATGCTAACATGCTAATGTTTAGCACCTTAGCTCCATGCCTCGGCGTGTTTCCTAATTAGCACTATGCACAAAGTAAAGTGGCAGGTAGGTAATTGGTTCTGCAGGTATTTAGTTGTAAATGAAGCTACCGCACATATTCTGTCTTTAATCTGCTGGCGGCACATTAAACGTGAGACAGAATGAAAAGCCAGGCGGGTTTGTTAAAGATGTCAACTCATCCAAGACACCAAAAGCAGAAGAAGTTGTTCAGCAAACAGTTCTTACATCTAATCATCAGTAAAACAGCTAAAAATACACATATAAGAAGTGCAGCTCAAACTGAATCCACACATCATGAGTAAAGTCTTCATATCGTCCACGCTGGCTTTAAGCCTCGAACACAAGCAGGACGACCGAGGAGGCCTTTAGAGAAGCTGCTCGGCAGATCTACGCCACGTTTAACCCGCTTATTTCAATTTAACTCGATAGCTGAAGACGTTCCCGGGTTGAATGAATTGTTCCACGCTGCTACGAGCATCATGTGATTCACCGGGAGAAGAAGAAGAAGAAGAAGTGGAGGTGGGACACACGGCAGAGATATTACTTTGAAAAATCGCTGACTTGTGAAGCTGAGCGCTGTAACCCTCTGGGCAACTGGATATGCCCCGGTTGAATGTTGAAAGGACTGCTGTTTTATTGTTCTTTTATTGTCTGCGATGTCTTTGATTAAGTTTAGCTCAGTGGTTGTTTGAAGACTCTTTTGAAGACAAATGTTTCTCAGCCGGCAGTGGTTTGCTGACGAGGGCAAAGACTGGGAAAGGAGGTGGAGGAAAGAAAAAGTATTAATGCGCCAGATGCCAGCTCCAACCTGGACTTCATTTTTCTGTACAGGTGTGTCTGGGGAAAAAAAAAAAAAAGGAGAGGAAATTGGTATAAAGACAACAGCTGCTAGCATTTGCAAGCCACACATGGACACAGAGTTCACAAGGCTGTCCGGTGCTGGTGGGACCAGCTGCCGGGGCGTTCGGGCCGCCCAGTCCAGGCCACAAGCTCTGAACTCCCAACATGCCAAGGTCGAGCGACGCCTCGACACCGCCGCACCGTGCACTGGGAAACATTCGGAGCATGCACGTACAGTAGGATTATAATTGGAAAGTATTTCTTCTTTATATGCATGGTTCAAGTTAATCTGTGTACAGTGTGAAAGGGCTTCTACAACAACAACAACAACAACAACAACAACTGGCCCCGACCCGGCCCAGGCTTCCTGAGCAGGATTTCATGCCAGTGGATTTGTGTCAATACAATCAAACTTCTTAAAAATCAAACAAAAATAAGAATATAACTCGCCGAAGCGATAAGAAAAAAAAAAACCCTGTCATCTCTAAAGTAAAACTTTCAAACAAGTTATTGGTGCACTCGTGTAAACTCGTGCTCTTTTGCTATTTAGTTAATATGTCCTTTTGTTGCAGTTCTCTCCGCTTCCTCCTCACTGATCAGACTTTTGCCCTCATTGGTCCACTTTGTGTTTCGGCTGCCAGCTCTCTCGTTTGCGCTCGATTTCTTGTTTGCAGTTCGGCTTGCATCCCCATTGGCTATTGAGCTCTTGAGAGGCAGCTGAGCAACCTTGCT
>NW_007577783.1:929615-947456 GCF_000690725.1 Stegastes partitus
AAGTGAGAAAGGCGTTCTAACTTTCTCTCAGAAGAATCATTTCGCATGCAAATGCAGCTCAACTCTTTGTCGTAGTGATTAAGTCGGATGGATAAATTCCATCATTTGTAATGTCTGGCAATAGAAAAATGTGTAAATAGGAATGCTTCACGGTGTGCAGCACATTTCTACCTCTGTCGTACTCTTTATCATGGTTTCCATGTCGGGCGCTAACCTGCTTTGGGTTCTGGCCCAAGGACACTTCGGCACCTGGCTGAGGATCAAACCGCCGAGCCTAAAACTGGGATTTCAGCGATATTAAAATACAGCGTGTGTGAGAAGCCAACAGATGCTGACACCAGCCGACGAGAGCAGGATGCAAAGACTGTCACTCAAAACGGCATCAGCCAATGAGGATGCACCTGGAGAAAAAACAAACAAACAAAAACATACCTAAGTTAATAGTTTACATCAAAACACCAATTATTCGTTAGAAGTCTTACATTTGAGGCGACTTTTTCTTGCTTTAGGGAGTTTGATGCTCTATTAAATTCCTATTATTGTTGCATATTTAAGTTTTTTTGGCTATATTGGCTGCAAGGTGGTGCAGTTGGTAGCACTGTTGCCTCGCAGCAAGAAGGTCGCCGGTTCGCGTCCCGGTTCGGACACCCGAATCTTTCTGCGTGGAGTTTGCATGTTCTCCCTGTGCAGCGTGGGTTCTCTCCGGGTTCTCCGGCTTCCTCCCGCACAGTCCAAAAACATGTTGAGGTTAATTGGTGATTCTAAATTGTCTGTAGGTGTGAATGTGAGTGTGCTTGGTTGTCTGTCTCTAAGTGTGGCCCTGTGATAGACTGGTGACCTGTCCAGGTGAACCTGCCTTCACCCTGAGTCAGCTGGGATAGACTCCAGCCCCCCCACGACCCTAGTGAGGATTAAGCGGTGTGTAGATAATATATGGATGGATTATATTGACACTAATCTGACTCCATACCTCGCCTGCCCTCTTTTGCTTCGTTCAAACAAAACAAACATTTAACTTGAAAGGTTAGTTTGTGTTAGCGACCACCCGCAGCCCCGTGACAGCAGGTTGGTGACATTTTCAGCTCAAAACCTAAATAGCAATTACATTTACACCCTCCACGACAAACTGCCAAAGCAGCGAGGCCCTATACAATTACCTCAGATCGTTTAGTTAACGTGGGAACGCGTCACACATCTGCGCGGGGACTTTCCCTGATGGTTGGCATTAAGCTTTAAGTTATGTTAATGCAGCACGCGGGCCCGGCGTTGCTGGAAGTGGACATAAAACCGTAAATTGGTATTTTAGAGCTACTCGTGATAATGACATTAAGATGCCTGGAACACTTTAACAGCCTGACTAGCCACAGAAATAAGACCTGGAGCTGTTAAACACTTTACACAGCAGGTTTCACGTAACACACGTGTTCTTAATAAAGGTGATGAAGTCATCTGAAGCCTGAAGCACAACAGAGAGCTCAGATTAACGCGACCCAGTCACTGGAAACTTCTCATTTAAAAAAAAAAAGTCATCCATCTTTTTTGTTAGGATCCAGTTGGCCTCTGATCTAAGCAGACCACAAGGTCAAGTGGTGCTCAAACCAACCACACGTCGATATGTAGGAAGTAAGTAATACCGGTCAGTCTCGCTTTCTTCTATTTGGGCTTCAAAGGAATAGTTGCATGTGCGGACAGCTTGAACTGTAATTACAGGATGCTGAAAGGAGAAAGTGAGATCGCCAGGCTTTGAAATGAAAGGAGACAACTTAAGAATTAGGTATCATCGCTACGACTAGCCCAGAAACATGTGCGATCCGGCAGACTGTCAGGATCGCTTCGTTTTAGGCGTTTAACTCAAAGACGAAGGCTGCGAGTAGCGAGCGTGCTGCAAGATAAACTGCGATGGTTGTTTATGATGGAGATTTAGAGTAATGATCTTTATTTTCCTCTAAACAGGTTCTGTGTGAAGCCTGTTTGTTGCTTCTTCTTGATCCGCTGACTCCTCATCAGCGATCTTAGATGTGAAAAAACTATTTCGAGTGAAAGATGTAGAAAACTCGCCAAGGTTTTATGACTCTGAGCAAAGTTTTTATGTTTTGTTTTGGCTTCTTTTTTTTTTAACACAAAGCTCTGCTGCAGAAATGCATCACATTAGTAAGACAACAAGGAAGCTGCTCAGAGGCCTCCAGTCACTGATTAAAACCCCTGAAGAGTCTTCTTTGCATAACACTGTTAGATGCTTTAAAATGATTGTTTTCTGCTTTAAAGCTCACTTAGATGTAACTCTACAGATTCCTTTAGAATATGCAGATTCTTAGCACGCAGCTCGAGCACACCGGCTCACCTGCTTTAACACTGTAGAGACACGAATGCGATCCAGTCATTTTAAATCCTGAATTCAGTTCAGAGGAGGTATAGTGACAAGGGAAGGTTTGGTTCCTTAGACTCGTATGAAACCCTGTAAGTCTGAATCTGTGTTTCAGCGCATTGCCGTGGCGTTCGCTTCCCCTTTTCTCTCACACATCATATAAAAAAGCAGCATATGGACATGCTATCAGGGTAAAGAACTGGATCGGCTGGATCCACCTTCCACACATCAGCCAAGTTTCACTCAACTCTGCGAGAAACAAGTGTGGACTTCTCGTGGCTATTTGCTTCTTGCAGCCCGAACGTTACACACCAGCACCGTAGGCACCGACACGTTTTCTTACACTAACACACACACACTTAGCCGTCTCAGCCACCTACACACATGTGAACGCACACACACAGCACAGCCCTCTCGCTTGTGTGACTCATACACTGCTGCCCCCTCATTCATCAATAGTGCCAGAACAACTGGGCCAGGGGTCAGCGTGCCACTGCAGCAGGCAGGCAAGTCGAGGTAGAGAGGGATTTAACAGCAGGCACCGTGCCCTAAAGAAACGGCTCCTCGCTTTCTGCCTGCCTTCCTGCAGGATTAGCGCGCCATTCCATCACTCGGCCGGAGCTGCAGCACCAACGTGCGTCGGGCTTTGACACGGCTGTCGGGTGACACCGAAGCCGCACGGCATCGGACAGCCCGAGTGCGGCGGCGGCGGCGGCGGCGGCGGCGGCGTGCATCTACGTTGGATAGATTACAGGGAGGGGACGAGTTATACTGCTGATCCAATCTGTCCGTGTGCGCCGGATGCCCACAGTGTGTGCGTGTTTGTATCTTTTTGTAGAGCTGGATGCCTTTCAGGTATGGCACTAGGACTGCCAGTGTGCCAACCCGACCATGCTGGCGGATGTTTGTGTGTGTGTGGTCTGTGCATGTGTGAATCCATCTGGTAATGACTCGGAGATGACTGGGCCAGTTGGCATTGTGCAACGGTGCCATTTCCAAGTGCCTGTGTCGACTTTTTTGCTCCAACACTCTCCCTCCGTCGCACACAAACACACACCAACACAGACCGACACAGCTGTGCGGTGGTAGAGCAACAAAAAAAAACCCAACATAGGAGCCCTTCTGCCTGTTACCGGTACGTCCTCCTCTATCTAGAAGGATTTCTGCGAACTGACTCGCACAAGCACACTACAGCCGTCCAGAATAAATGCCGCCCACATCCAGAGGTACAGCACATGAATGGGAGCCCTTTGTTCTGCTTGTGATGGTTTCTATTTTCTTTTTTTCTGCAAGTTAGCGCCGGTGTGATGTGTTGTTCCTTTTTAGCATCTGTCGACTGCGCCCAAGGATGCTTCAGCGGCGTGAATGGATTATTGTCCCCACTTTTCGCTCAGTTTTCTCTCGACGAACTAAAACCAATGATTGTTTCAATTATTTTTAGATTAATTGTTTGATTTAGAAATATAAAAAAACAGCAACTAGTGAGCACTCCCCAATGGGGGATTCTGTTAAATGCCAGATTTCCTCTAGCCAATCCAATTTACAGTAAAATAAATCCGTAAATGTATTTTTTAATAAATGTCTTCTTCTTTTTGGTTGCTATTATTGTTTGCATGTACGGCTATTTATTATTTTAGTTATCAAGTGTTCTACTGAATATTTAATTAATGTTTGGACAGTAAATGTGTTTTGCGTTATCAAAGGGCATGTATAAGTGTACAGGTAATTGGTTTGGCTTTTTGTTTTTTTTTAACCTAGGTTTGAAATTACATGAAATCATGTGATCATTATGTTGGTGAAACTAAACCCATGCAGTGGATTTAAGCGTCCTGCGACATAGAGTTTGGTTGATTAGCGGATCTGATATTAATCATTTACTGATCGCTGATTTCATTATTATTATTTTTTAATTAATATCCCATAAAGTCCATGAATGAAGCTCGTTTGGCTCTGGTGTCGTTTGCTCTCTCCGTCTGTGGCCTCCATCCTGCCCATAGCGCTGACCTGATGGATCACACATCATGAGTTTCTATCAATACTGAACAATTAATGTTGGAAAAATGTCTCGTTTAATCAAACACGTGTAAAAACGTAATCGTACAAAAGAATTTCGATTAATTTTTGTTCTTGGCGTTTGTGTCGTTCTGAGTCTTGACACCACGATTTCCATTTTTCCTGCAAATGTCCATCAGCATGTGAATCAAATTCAATGTTGGCCCTTCAGAAACCACAGAGGTCGACCCCTAGTGACGTATATTATAACGTCATAGCTTCAGTTCTGGACTGCTGCACACAAAAGAAGACGTTGGGTGGAAACAAGAGACGATATCGGGCTTATGGACGCAATCTAATCCGACGTTGTTGTCAATCAATCAATCTAACCAGAAACGAATTGACACAACACCTGTTAGCATTTAGTTTGTTAGTATTTGACTCCACACTCGCCTTGCTTTGGTAATAACCAGCAGTCATATTGATTTCCATTAAATGCAATAACTAACCTTTGGTCTGGTTCGCTCTGTGGGCTGCAGGTGTAGACTGGATGCTTCCTGCTGAGATGTGGAAGTCTTGACGTTGCGGTTGGTTAGTTTGGTTTTAGAGTACACTCACTGTGCAGGAGTTTGGTTTTCAGCTTGGAATGAACCCAAACTTGTTGCCCTTTGTTGCTTTCTCTGGCCCATCCTTCGTCCATTTTTGCAAAATTCCCGACATCACATCTACAGGAACAGTCTGCACATGAAGCTATATTTGGTTTTATAGATTCACCAAAGTTTGATGCACAGAATTTGCATGATGCTTGAGTTGCTGGAGTTCCTTGAAAACTCGCTCGCTTTACGAACTTTGGCCGGATCTAAACGCGCATTCCAGCGCCCGAGACGGGATGACAGCATGATGGACACAGCTTTGTCTGTGGTCCTCCTCTTTTCATTTCCTCAGGCTGAGGAGATTTAACAACCTACATCTGAAACTTTATCACTGCACAGCGGAGGAACACCAGAAAGGATGGATGGATGAATGGACGCGTAAGAAGATGAAACCTGAGGAAGACTGTTTTTTTCTGGATCGATATGGGCCAACATATATCCAGTGTATTGTTATCTGAGAGCTGCAAAAGTCTCAGGGAACCGAGCCCGGGTGTGTGGATGTCTATTTTTAGCTGAAGTATGGGCCTCGGAGGTGGTAAGAGAGTGTGTGTGTGCTGCCTTCCTCTAGATAACTGACATAGCGAGGGAAGTGGGTCAGCACAGATTTTCTTTGAGGGGTGCATCTCAACCAGCCAGTGGCGGCAAACTTCCTGCTTTAATAGAGGTGCTCAAGGAAAGGGATAAAACAAAGTACATTAAAAAAAAAAAAAAAAAAGAAGTGCCCTCTGCTTTCAGTCTAATTAAGCGACTGCTATACACTGGAAACTTTGTGTGCATTCGAACATTGGTTCCATCCAAAAGCCCCTTTTGTCGGGTCTCTTTCTTCCTGCCTTCCCCTATTTCCCTTTTCTTGCCTTCTCACTGGAAAGCTCGGGTCTTCCTCCTGCTCCCAGCTAACAGCGGTGACACTGTGTCTAAGCTATCTCTCGCTGGCAGACCTCGGCACTGTGGAATCACTTTGTCTGGCCGAGCCCCGTGTCATCTGCATGTCCTGAGAACGAGACGGAGAAAGAGGCAGATAGAGAGGCAGGGATGATAGAAAAGGAGAAAGGAAACAAGGAAAAACCAAGGAGGCAGGAACGTACAGACGCAGAAATGAGCGGGGAAAAGGATGTTTATAGAATGAGGAGGGGGAAAAAAATAGGAAGATGAAAGACGAGAAGATAGATTTTATCTCTTGGAAATTTGCATTTGGCACCACACATGCTCCGTTGTACTTGAGGGGGGGAAATATCTGAAAAGCAGCGTGAAAACTGTGTTTAGATACTGCAAGTAGAAGTAGATTTTTCTTGTTTTTCAGTTTGGGTGAACCGACACATACCTAGCTGGTAAGAGCTAATGGCAACTTCTCATAAATAATAATATAAAAAAACAAGAGTCTCCCTTTTCCCACCTAAAGTAGAATAAAGTTTCTGCAAATCAATACAAGAGCCACAGATTCAACTTTTACCAAAAGCTGCCTCGGTGCAATCTCTGCATAAAATTTGTTTAAAAAAATAAAATCTCTCAAATCCCAAACGGTCTCTTGTGTTGGCGTAAGCAGCCCATCTTTCCATCCTGCTAGTTAGGCATGTTCCTGCTTTACATACTTGTAAGTGCTTCAAATAATCCATTACCATGCGTTACCACTCCTCGAACTGCGCGATTGTGTCATAAAATATACAAACGCGAGGCAAGTACGGCGAGCTGCTGCTAATGACACGAGCTCCCCATAGGCTGGGAGTAATGAAGCCATTATTTACTGGGACATGCGACCGTGCAAGCATTGTTGAAAACACAACACTCAGCAGGATGACACTGACCCAGGAAGTCATTTACAGAGTACAATAGTACAGGACGCAACCTTGTGCGGCATCACTTAGACGCCGAATGACTCAACAATGGTGTCGTCTCTGGGTGATTGTGTTGTTGTTATTAAGTCGACAAGTAGAGTATTTCCGCTTATAAATGATTGAAAACATACTTCAGGATGTCTGTGCTGAGAATACAGGAAGTCATTGAGATAAAAGTGAACAATCAGTGAAACGAAACTGGGTACAAATGGGATTTTCATTTCACCTAATTGCATGAACACGGTTATAAAATGAACACCTGAGCTTTCAGTGTCTATGTCTGCATCATGGCTCCACATAGAAACACAACACTGTCACCCACCAGATTAAGAAAAAACATGATTAGAAACCTGATGAACGTTCGGAGCTCGTGGGACGTGACTCGAGGCTGCACGAGTGCAAAAAGGAATTAAAGAAGTGAAACTGACGGCACGGATACACCAACATGCTACAGACGAGACGACTTCCAGCCCGCCGAGGTTTGGCAGAAAAAGGAATATTCCAGCCTGATAACTATTCAGAGGACACTGCCAGCATCACACAAGTGATCCAGAAGAAGTTAAAACTGTAGCCGGGCCAAGTCTGTCGCCTGACTTGAATCCAGTTGAAAGAATAAAAGATTTCAATCTCAGTGATGAGTTTTGCTGCACTGACTTCCTGTAAGTGTGTTAAGTTGAACCATAGTACTATTAAAGCTGAACCGTAATACTTGTAGCAAAGCTGAACCGTAATACTTGTAGTAAAGCTGAACTGTAGTACTTGTAGCAAAGCTGAACCGTAATACTTGTAGTAAAGCTGAACCGTAATACTTGTAGTAAAGCTGAACCGTAATACTTGTAGTAAAGCTGAACTGTAGTACTTGTAGCAAAGCTGAACCGTAATACTTGTAGTAAAGCTGAACCGTAATACTTCTAGTGAAGCTGAACCGTAGTACTCGTGGTAAAGCTAATACCCGACAACTTAGAAGTGATGCAGTTACTGTACAGTGTTGTATGCTGTATATGTTGCAGTCTGTACATTATAGCAGCTTCCTGTGCATGTACATACAAATCAGCGGACGAGACACACACAGTGTTGGAGTCTTGGGTAACTTTGAACACACCAGGTCGTGCATTTAGAGCAAAATCACATCAACGAGGAAGCTAGCAGAGAAATCAAATTTGCCGTCGGTGGCCCGGGACCAAACAAATTTCCGATTCAGCCAATTTCCCAGGGCGCAGATGTAAACACGAGGAAACATCGCTTTGACATTTTAGCTTTTGGTTCAAGTGCCATATGCTGCTCTGGCTGTTGGAGTCACAAACACAGAATGGCTCATTTTTTTCATGCATGTCATCAGGCTGCCACCTCCAGGCCGGCTGTTCAGACGAAACGGGGAAAACTTCTGGTTCTGTGAAACCGAACACGGCGGCCTGTTAACCCCTCGCCGGCCTCGTGTGGCTTCCCGGTGGGCCCGAGCCGCGGCGATCGCTTGTCCGGTTCCCACTCAGGACTCAAATTAGAGCTCTCAAAGCGAGAGTGTAGCTCTGTTGAGAGAAGAGAGCGAGAGCGGGTGGGTTACAAGAGGATACTTCCATGTCCTTTTTGATTAATTTCAGTTTTAATTCTGGTACAGATCCGCTCTGTCTGGCTGTGCAGCTGCAGGCTCCGTGTCTCCGGAGGCTCGCCTTCAGAAGCACGCATGATTCACTCGCTTCTTCTTCTTTCTCCCACTGTGTTATTGTTTTTATCGCGTGTTTCTGATGTTGATTCTGTGTTTGATTCCGCTATCCTTGAATGTGCACGCCTTTAGTCGTGCTGCTGATAGAAGGGGTAATACCAAAGGCGAGAGGAAATTGAGGAGGAGCTGGACTGAAGATCAGTAGCAGTGGACCAAGAAAAAAAACAACTTTTTCTCTTTTTTTTTTTTTGATTTTCTTTTCCCTGCGGATGTGTAACTGAGAACGTTTCAGCTGGAAAACAAGATGCTCAATCTCCACTTCCTTCATTTTCTCTGTTCTTTTGTTGTGAGAGGAGTTCAAGGCTCAGAATGGCTACACTTTGGAGAGGACGTCAACAAAATTGTGCCATGTCATTTATTTTCTGACCCAGCTGAGCGAATCGATGCGGTTGCCTGTGGCGTCCAACGCCCACTGAACCGATGACCTGCAGACCTGAATGTTAGCCGTCTTTCTAATGCGTTGGAATAATTTTGATATTTTTTAGCATTGATTTGTAATTAATGATTTGGGGGGAAAGCAAGTTGCTCCTGATTTGCTTCTTCATGTCTGAGAAAATCACCTCCTCGTGTGCCGAATTCAACCTGAAATGATTTATTTGGAAACAACTCTGCGCTGGGCTTTATGTCACTTCCAAGCTCCTGCAGATGTTCCCTCCCACGCCGCAGCAGTATTTTCTATTGAGAATCCATCCGCTCTACCCTACAGGAAAACCAACATGGATTCTTTCTACACTTACAAAAAAAATAAAACTCAGCGGATGAAAAATCGTGCCTTTTGAAAAGCACACATTTAAAAATAACCCCAATTAAATGGCTTTAAAAGCAGTGATCATGCTGATTGGCTGCATTAGAGTAAACACCTCCCTTTGCTCTCAACATCTGCATCGGCACTTTGCAGAAGCTCCTGAATTTGCATTCCGCTGGTAGCTGCAAAGAAACTTGTCTGATGAGGTTTGCAAAGAAAATCCCAAAATCAAAGACGCTTTTTGCACTTTGGAAGATGTGCAAAAGCTCGTTTTAAAAAAAATATTTGATTGCATTTTATTGAGCAGTTGTTTTGCTGCTCAGACGAATAGCGCGCTAGCTGTTGAGATGTCGGCGTTAGGTCTGAAGCGTGAACATGCTTCGTGGCGACAGAAGCAGAGAGATGCAGCCGGAAAGTAGATCATCTCTGAATCACCGCGGCTTTTATTCACCGCACAAGAAACGAGGTCTTTCAAGTCAACTCACCACGAGGGAGCCGCAGCGTACGTCGTGTTCTGAAGTCAGATCAACAGGTGTCACCGGCAGCGCCGCCATTAGTCAGCGTGAGATAGTGTCATATCAGGCCGATGCGATCAATCCCCCCGTTCATCTCCGCCCTCCGCTCGGCCTTTTTATCGAGCTGAAGCATTTATACATTTTTAAACAACATCAAAAATCTGCCGGTGGGATCAGGTTGTTTTTTTTTTCTCTCTCTGTAAAAATCATACCAAGCGAGATATTGGCAGTTATTTCAGAGAGAAATCAAGATAAACAGGCTGCGGATGGATTAGGAGGCTGTGGAGATGGAGGGTGACAGCAGGATCTCAGCTTCCACCTGAACCAAGACTTATTTTAAGCTCTTAATGTCCTCACTCAGACTATATTCAGTAAAAGTAAAAAGCTCAGACCCGCGTGCTTTCCAGTCCCTTACATTCATGTCCTGCTTCGCCTCCGGCTCTCCGTCATGCTCGGTCCCAGCGGTGGTTAGATTGATCCAAACTTCCTTGGCTTTTCCCTGCAGCAGCGCCATCGATCAGTCGGGTAGGAAAGGAGGGAGGAGAGACGCGAGGAGGACTCGGGGAGGTGTCCCGTGTTCTCGCCCGACTCGCTTTCTTTCCTTTTTTAAGCCTCAGAAGAAGAGCCGAGGAGACAGATGGAGGAACTGCGATGTCAGGAACAGACAGTGAAGCGAACTTTCTTTATTATGACGAGTGTAAAGAGGAGGGAGCGCAGCACAAAGCCTGGTCCGTCCCTCCCAGCCGTGCACATCCACTGTTTCCCGGCTTGATCGGACTCAAACACTCGTCACTTCCAACCTTGTTTTATTCCTGTTGTTTAGCTCTTCGGCTGCACTGGCGCGACTTAACGTTCAGTTTTCTGTTGCCTTTGTTTGCATTGCTTTGTCTTTGTGCACATTTACTATTTTTTTAAAAATCCTCCCCTTCTGTTTAAAAAAATAAAAAACTAAATCTGCCATCAGAACGCAGAAAGTGACCACAGATGCTTAAACAAGCATGAACAACACATCAAATAAGACTCAACCTCAAGCAGTTTCCAGCTGTTTTGGGCTTTTTTCTTTTTTTTTCGCTGCTGCTGTCACATATTTTCTCATCGTGGGATAATTTTTCAGTCCTGCACCTCCTGTAGGAACACAGAGAGCTAGAAGACCTGTGCAGTATGACACAGCTGCGATGCCCTAAATCATTAAAAAACAAACAAACAAAAAAGAAAGTTATTGATTTATTTGTTTTTTAAAAATTGAAAGAAAAAAAATCCCAGCGTCTAAATGTTGTGCCCACAGGTGTGTATGCTGCACTAAATGTTTTACTGCTTGACTCTTTTATTCTCTTCCATACCTGCTCTGTGCATAAAGCAGCACAGCCTGAGGTTTACAGTTTAGCTGGAAAGTCCCAGAATTCTTTATCCTGTGACCGTCGGTCACAGCTCAGCAGCTAACGGCTTCACCGGTTATGTGACGGAGCCCAGAATTTTTTCCAGAATCCGATTAATACTTTATTTTAACATTACACAAAATAACCAGAATAGATACAAAACTACACAAAAGAGCAAAAAACAATGAATAAAATTACACAAAATAACCTAAACAAGGCACAACGTCACACATTTACTTTCAGGTTTAAAGGAGACGTGAAGGATGAGCCGATGTTGATGTGCATGATGAGTTCAGAGACTGTCAGAAAGTTGATAATCCAGCGACTCTTCCTGTTTTTACCTTTTCATTTCTTTGATAAAAGCGGATGCTGTGGACCGAGCAAACGCTAAGTAAACGGTAAACCAGCAGACAAAGACGAAGCCGTTTTCCAAATGATCTTCACTTTAGTCTTTAGATGCCGTTTGAGTGACGTGAGACTGAGAATGTTAGTTTAGAAATAGATCAGCTGAATCCATGCGTGCATTTCTTTGCTGTACTCGGTAGAATATTAGAAGTCATGTGCAGTCTGAGTCTTTACGTATCGTTTATGCAGCGTTAAAGAAACGTACGTATGTTTTCAGATCTGCCTCAGTACCAAGTTATCGGCTCCGGTGTCATCCTGATGGAGGCCCGTCTTTATATTTTACCTTTTCATGCCTGATGCCGTATCGGACTAGATTAGCATTTTCGATTTCATTGGGACTCCGCAGACCAACGGTCGACTCGCCGGGTTTTGTGCACGAGCTGCTCATTGATGGCTACCAAAACCAGCGGCGTGATTCTTTTTTGTTCACATTCTATGAACGCATTAAGTGGAAAACGCTGACTCTCGACATCCCGGGACCGGCATAAGCAGGCCTGGCTGTGACCTATTTAGGTCCCACCTGCAGCTCAGAGCAGCGCTGCTTTCTGCAGACGGCTGCACAAGTCGGTGTTTCCAGCACAGACGATGAAGAGGAGTGTTTGTTTGAAAGCATTTAATGTCAGAACAGAGGAGGCCGGGAGGCACGCCGACACTCCTCACAATCAGACTTTTTTGCTGGTATCACCAAGGAAATTATCAGCCAGACGAACACGCCGTCTTCATGGCTGCTGCGGCACCTTTGACAGAAAACTTATTTATTCAGGATCGAACCTTCATCCTCCTCCACTTTTTTTTTCTTTCACTGAAGCTGCAGTGCAGTTTTTTTTTTTAAATATATTTTTTAAAATATTAAAAGCACTCCTCCGTCAGAATAAATCAATAAAAGTTTCCTCGCGAACATATCTTGACAGGGTTTTTTTCCTCTTGTCTTGTGATAATAAATACAGAAGATGGAGTTTATATTCAGCGTGGAGACATTTGGCCCTCCTTACTCTCCTTTCCCTTTTCCAGCTCTTGATAGGAGCTCACATTTCCAAAGGCGGGTGATAAATAAGACATGATACAAAGAAACCCTGGTCTTTGAGCCCTTACCCCGGTTGTTAGGCGCAGGTGGGAGACAAAATGTGATATGAGCGAAGGTGTCGTGACCTTCTCTGGGTGAAGTTGTTCGGCCCTTGCCGGAGCTGTTGGCTGCGTGCATGCGGGGCCTCCTCCTGGAGAGCCGAGCCGGTCCACCGCCCGAGGCCAACTAGTCATTCGGACCTCGCTGAACCTCTCCTTTTCTTTTCATTGTCTCTCCTCCCCGTTGCTGCCTGTCTTTTTCTGTAGCGGCGCCAGCTGAGCGAGGAGTCTGGCACCTTCAGAGGAGTGCAAAGGAAAGCAGGAGAGAGGCAGGCAGATGTAGCAGAAAGCCTTCGGCCTCATCTTTTTCTTTCTCTTTTCATTTTTCATTAGTCGTTGCGTTTCGGCCGTCGGTGAGTTCTGCGACGGGCCGCGCTGGTGTTTAATTGTTGAGTTCGAGGCCATCGGTGAAAGTGGCAGGTTTGACACGAGGAAGCAGGAAAAGCAGAATAGAAAGTCAGCGTGCTTCCTCCTGGTTTGCACATGAAGTATCTTCTATTCACCAATTAAACGTTTGGCATGAAAACGAAAAGCTCGGGTACCAAATTTCTGTTCCTGTGAATATCTCAGCGAGTAAAAGATGACCTGATTTCCTCCCAAAACTTGAAGATGACGCATTTCTTAAATATTTTAAGCAGGATGACTTTTTTTTTTTTTATTTCCATGTTTTTCGGATTTTTTTCTTTTCTAGTTTCAAAATCATTTAAAAGGAAAAAAGAGCCAGAGCTGCAGTCTGAGCCTCCTGCCTGCGTGGTCAGTGCTCGTAGCTACATCCCCTTTGGCGAGTGTTTCCGTTCCTATTAGGAGGCTTTTTGCTCCTTCTCCCCTGCACAAGGTGGTCCGTGAGGTTCTGCTGTTTGGAGGTTTAACCGCAGACCTTCGGCGATGTTCGGGTCAGAGGACTGCGAAGGCCGCGGTGAACCTTCAGCCTCTCCGGGTGGTCCGCTGTGGGTTCTGAGATGTGTTTAGGATTATTAGGCCGGTGTAGGAGGCGTCCTCTTTTCAGACGCTGGGATGTTTGCTGCCAGAATTTGCTGCTATTTAATTGAATGAATGTAAATGTTCCCCGTGTCAGTGGCGGCACCGCGGCAGCATCACCTCCCTGGTTTGGTTAAGTCCAGATAATAAATGAGTTAAATCACAGGAAAAAAATATAAACTCATATGTTAACTGTAAAATGAAAGATTAGATAAATAAACAGGCCAAACCTGTAATTAATGTCTATTTAAAAAAAATAAATTAAAAATCTGTGTTTAGCTGAAAAATTAAACTATATTATTTAAATCATTTAATTTAAATAATATAGTTAATTAGTAAAGTTTTTATTGTATATATTAAACTTATAGTAAATTAAACTATATTATTTAAATTATTTAAATCAGCAAAAATATATTTTTGTAACATTTGCTGTTATTTATGAGAAGAAAAATATATGTATTAAAAATTTAAAAAACTGTACATAATTTTCGTTTATTTCTTTCACATTTTTCCTGTTTTGTTAAATTACAGAAAAAAGTAATAATTTACTTGTTGACTGTAAAAACAAACAATTAAAATAAGCTGGACTAAACGACATAATGACAACATACAAATCAGTATTTATTTAAAAATGGTAATTAGTGTTTTGTTTTTTTTGTTTTTTTATTATAATGCATGACCTTAAAATTAAAGCTTCACTGTATTCAAATCAGCCAAAAACATAATTACTTTCCAGATATTTTTTGATTATTTTCACCATTTTATTAAATTTTTTTCCACATTACAGTATTTTACCATTTTTCTTTTTTTTCTTCTTCTTTTTTTCTGGTTCACTTGCTGCCAGAATTTACCTTTTTTTACTTTTACAGCGTGTTCTTTTTTGTTGTTTTTTTTCCTTTTAGTGTTCGAGCAGTTTTCTCAGGAAACGTTTTCACTCTTCGAGATCTCAACTTGACCTCCGTAGTTCCTCTTAACTGACATTTTTTTAATTCCATTATGAGCTGGAAACTGCTTCCTGGAAACACTTGGCCATCTTCTTCTTGCAGCGGCTTGGGGGAGGGATAGGGCTGGAACAAGCTTTGGGAGGTCGGAGTCTTTACCTTGAAGTTTGCGTCAGCTGGACTGTAATGAAGATGACGTGAACAAACCTTTTGCCCCAACAAGCGTCAGACTTCGGTAAAAGCTACGAGAGCTCAAATCTCTCGGGGGTGTCCAAACTTTAGCATAATGTCCCCTTCTTCTTTTCACTCCTAAATTAGACAAAATGAAAATAATATAGTGTAATAAAGCCGTTTTATCAAATGTCAAATAGGATGCTTTATAATTAACTCCTGGAGGTCGGCTCATCTTCCACTGACTTATTCACAGCGACAGAAATGTTCAACAAGACTTGTGTTCATTCTGTCATGTTAAGACTTTCTAATCAGATAACTGAACGTCTTAATGGAGGAACTATATCATAATCAGGGGCTCTTTAAGTGCTCAGATTCAAAACATGAACGAATCAGGAAGCATCATCGGGTAGAAAGCGTGAACAAAGACGCTCTGCAGGTTTTATGTACATTATTTGTGATCAGCGCAGTATTTTATTTCATCAAATCCCATTTTTAATTGTTAAATGTCATCATATTCATCCTGTGTTCGCTCCCACACGGCTGCTAATGTATATAATATATTTAAACTACTGCTTCACCTGATTATAATACATATGAACCCTGAGACCCTACAGTGTTATTAATTATGGAGAACGACAGAACTAATGTCTTAATATAGCAACGACCCTACAGTATTATAAATGGCAGAACTTAACCTTATACATATTGAGGCCCTACAGCGTAATTAATTACGTCGACTAATTCAGAGCTAAAGTTTTGACCTTACGAGTTTTGCTGCTTCACACTCGGAGCTTTTATACGTTTCCTTCAGCCTAAACTGTGATGCTGTGATGGCTACAGTCTCCTCCATTATGCAAAATAGCAAAAAAATAAAATAAAACGTGCATCTGCAGCTGCATTCAGGCAACACGTGCCCTCTTTAGCATATTGCTGTTTTCATCTATCCGCTACTGTAGCAGCGTTTCGGCTTCCAAACACGAGCCTCCGTGATCCAGACTCTGTTCAAACATGACAGCATCATTATGGACACAGATACACGATGAGGGGGATCTGCACTTTTATTTTTCCCTCGCACCAGCTGCCTTGAGAGAAGCGAGAAGCTGGAAAAATATCATCAAGGAAGCGGGAGTGTTTACAGGCGCTGCATCGGTGATGAAATCCACATTTTGATTTTTTTTTTTTTTGCAGCTGACCGTATGCTGCAGCTTTGGGAGGAGGCTTCAGTAACCCTAAAACCTCCTTAATACATGTTTTTTCATGACTTTCCATAATTTATCAGAGCTCTGCCGTCTGGCAGCACAAACACCGAAGCAGCTCGAAAATTGACAAGATGTCAAAATAACGTTTTTTTTTTTCTATTCCCATTTAAGTGCAACTTTTCTGGGTGATTAGGATTCTACGGTTCGCGCAGCCGCATCTGGGGAGAACTTTTGGCTTCTAGCTGCAGAAATCCTGAATAAAAAAAAAACACTTTTTATTAACGTACCTGAGATGCACACATCAGAAAGGTTTCTACCTCGGTTGTATTTTACCCAGCAGCCCCATTCACACAAGTGGTTATCGGACTAAGGATCGTGTGCAGCTTGCTATTGGTCAAGAGGGCAAAGTTGTGGGTCAGAGTTCAGCAAATCCACTTATGATGGTGGAGTTAAGCTGCATGTGCTGTCAGGTTTTTAACACCATTAGCACGGTGAGTGAGTAATTCCCAGTAATGCCCACTTTACTCAGTGTGGTTGAGTGAAGTTTCCTCCTCGACTGCAGGAAGCAACAGTTCTATAAAAGAAATTAACTTGAACATCCAAAATGGGCAACTCTGAAAAAAGCCACAACAGACGTCCTATACTCTGCTGCTAACTCCTTTACTTCATTCAGATCTAANCCACAGGTGTGTATGCTGCACTAAATGTTTTACTGCTTGACTCTTTTATTCTCTTCCATACCTGCTCTGTGCATAAAGCAGCACAGCCTGAGGTTCACAGTTTAGCTGGAAAGTCCCAGAATTCTTTATCCTGTGACCGTCGGTCACAGCTCAGCCGCTAACGGCTTCACCTGTTACGTGACGGAGCCCCGAATTTTTTCATTTTTTTCCAGAATCCGATTAATACTTTATTTTAACATTACACAAAATAATCAGAATAGATACAAAACTACACAAAATAACAAAAAAACAATGAATAAGATTGCACAAAATAACCAAAGCAAGTCACAAACTGATCAAAATGAGGCATAAAACCACAAAATTACACAAAACTACAAAAATGAGACATAAAACTACAAAAGATTGACACAAAACTACAACACCGAGATTTAAAATTCCAAAAAAGAAGACAAATGACACAAAACAGTAGAAATGAGACCCAAAACTACACAAAAGAACAAAACAACGACAAATAAAATTACACAAAATAACCAAAACAAGCCACAAACTGACCAAAATGAGGCACAAAACCACAAAAAACTCACAAAATGACACAAAACAACAGAAATGAAATATAAAACTACAAAAATGAAATATAAAACTACAAAAAACAAGACAAATGACACAAAACAGTAGAAATGAGACATAAAACTACACAAAAGAACAAAAAACAGTGAATAAAATCACACAAAATTACACATTTACTTTCAGGTTTAAAGGAGACATGAAGGATGAGCCGATGTTGACGTGCATGATGAGTTCAGGGACTGTCGGAAAGTTGATAATCCAACGATTCCTCCTGTTTTTACCTTTTTGTTTCTTTGATAAAACCGAGCAGATCAAAAAAAGCTCAACCAGCAGACGAAGACGAAGCTGTTTTCCAAATGATCTTCACTTTAATCTTTAGATGCCGTTTGAGTGACGTGAGACTGAGAATGTTAGTTTAGAAATAGATCAGCTGAATCCATGCGTGCATTTCTTTGCTGTACTCGGTAGAATATTAGAAGTCATGTGCAGTCTGAGTCTTTACGTATCGTTTATGCAGCGCTAAAGAAACGTACGTATGATTTTGGATCTGCCTCGGTACCAAGTTATCGGCTCTGGT
>NW_007577783.1:952371-959233 GCF_000690725.1 Stegastes partitus
TTCAAAGCTCCATATCAGCTGGTGGTTGGACTTTGTGGTCATCAGGCAGCTCTACTATTTTATTAACAAGCACTCATCTGAGCTTCATCACACTCCTGAAGTTTTCCCTGCAATGCAGACTGTATTCATACTTTCAGAAGCCAGCCGACGAAGCCGGGACACGATGACATTTTCAGTGCACGTTCCTGCTGCCTGTCAGCTCGCCATATGTTGAATACAGATGGGTAACAAATGAAGGATTAAACCAACATAAAGTGTCTCAGTAAGGTGTCGGGTCAACGTGTGCAGCCAGAAGAGCTTCTCCACATCGATTCCTCCAAGTGTCTGGGACTCTACCGGAGGGGGGATGAGCGATCGGCGTGGAATCAGCCATGTTCGGTGTACGGTGCGGTGTTTTTTTTCTGGCTGTATTGAGCTTAACCCATCTAGAAATAGGTTTGCATCATCCCGTGTACTCTGCACCAGTCCACAGGCAGTGATAGCCCAGAGTCATGATGCTGAGAAGTGGGCAGCGTTTGATGTGCTCGGAGAGTGAGATGTAAGTCAGGGCTGTTGACAAAGGATTCAAAGCACATGTGTATGATTTGATCCTTAATATCAGTCCTGGTCTGACGTTCCTTTACATCTACTGCGTTCTTAAAAAACACATTTTCTCTCCAAAAGATCAGACGTCATAAGAGATGCTTCAAATGTGAAAGAGTCAAAATGTCTGAGTCGCTAGACTGAGGTGCTGGCTGGTTGGGTTTAGCACAATATCATGCTTTGGGTTAGAACGGACTCTTTCACAACATGCTCGAAGCTTCTCCTCCATTCTCTGGGTTACCAGGGTGATATGCATAAATATACAGACGACTGACGAGATACCAGCACACTATCATAAAGGTGTTGGGTCAAACTGAGCAGCTTCAGTGCGTGTTGACATTGATTTCCAAGTGGCTATAACTGTACTGGAGGGATGGAGCACCTTTCTTTTAAAAGGTATTCCGTCATTTGGGGATTGAGAGCAACGTGTAAGGCATCGGTATACAGTCTGCCATAGTTGTTCAATTGAGACTTTGAAAGCCGCATAATTCATTTTCATTCTCCCCAAACCATTCAGTGAGGCCTTTGTGCCTTTAGGATGGAGGTGTGGCCACCCTGCGAGGTACCACTCCCATCAGGTTTGATCTCAGGACTGAGGTGATCACTCAGAGCAACTTCGTACTGACTTCTAGTATCCCTTCCCTCAAATACCCCCCACAACATAATAGATCTGCCCTCAATGTAGGTGTAAACGCTTAGATTTGTCCTTTAAGCTGGGGTTGAGAGGAAACTGCACTTATGTACTTTCTCTTTGCTCCATTTTAAAGGCGAGTTCGTGATGGGATTGTTTTACCAATCGCAGGTCTTTTCACCGGGAGCAGGTGAGGTAGTAGCAATGGTGCAACGGGTTAGACGGAGGTACTTCCCTCAGCAGAGCAGAGTTTAAATCTCAGGAGAAGCCACAAATGAAGGCTAACTTTTAGCTTGATTTGCCTTTTCGCATTTGCAGCAAGTCCTAATGTTTTCTTTGCCTTTTCCAGATCTTAGAGCTTTAATTTGTCACCCGTCAGTAGCAGCACAGCGTGATTGTTTTGCATTTGGAAGCACGATAATATTAATCATCTGGCCTTCACTTCACTAATACATGAAAAAAAAATGGCGGCATCATTCCCAGAAAGCCGGTTCGTGCTACCCTAATGGTGACATTCATAGACACCAGAACACCAGTGGAAAGCAAATGGAAATAGACAAATCCCCACAGACATACCCTTGGCTGAACTAAATGGTGTGCCAATGGAGGAGTGAGTCTGCAGGGAGACCTCATTGGGGGTTGTCAGGTCCACTTATCCAGATAAACCCCTAGTAGCTTAGTCCAGGGGCCGGGCAGTTAGATCCGAGCTGGAACCGGAGGCTTTTAGAGGCCCCGGGAAAATGGCGTCTCGCTCCCCAGGGGTCACAATCTATAGGCATTAGCCCTTCATCTGCCGCTCTGCCTCCATCTCTCCAGACGTCACCATCAAGCCATTACCTCGTCCCCACACCTTCAGAGAGAAGCAGAGGGATCATCGTCAGGCTCTCAATAGCTCTGCCTTGTCACTATTAATATCTGCGCTCTTTCCATCTCCCTCCCTTCTAACTCCAAGTCCCCTTTCCTCTCTTCCCACTCATTTTCAGCTCATTTTGAGAATATAGTTGACAGAATAGAGAGAGAGAGAGAGAGGGAGAGTCAAGGAAGAGCATTTTCAAGGGCTATCTCACCGGGAGTGCGCCGAGACAGAAATAAAAAAAGCAAGAATGGGGGGGAAAAAAAAAAAAAACCTACAAGCAGGGGTCATGCCAATGTTTTGGAGGGGTGACATCCATCTTATACTCATTGAGACGGCCTTATTTGTCAGGGGAAAAAAAGACAGACAGATGGGCTTTTAAAGAGAAACGTGACCCTTGTGAAGAACGTCTCGCTCACAAATTGTGCGTACGCCAACAAAACTCTGAACTGTGAGTCACAGCCCACGTAAATGGAGCCGAGGGTTGCATGTTTGTGTACACGACGACCTACACGCGCCGAACAAAGACTGAAAAAGTTCAGACAAATAGCATTAGATGCATTTCCATTATGCGCGCTTCTGTTTTTTTTTTTTTTTCTAATGCACATTTTTGACTGTTCTAAAAAGACCCGAGTTGAAATGCCGCACATTAGAGAAACGGCAGAGACACTGCAAAAAAAAAAATGTTTTTATGCTTGGCTCAAGTGGAAATGGTTGATTGAAAAAATGAAAATGTGATAGGCTGGTGAATACGGAGTTTTTCCAAATATTACCTCCGCTGTTGGGAAAAAAAAATAAAAATCAATGTCACGCTGCTGCTCGCCATTACAAGCTGCCACTCCACCAGAAAATACAGATTAAAAAGAACATTGGGTTTGTAAGTGGAAGTTTCTGGTTTGAGTCCAGACCAGACGTCTTCGCTGCGTGTCGGTATCTCACTGTTCAGATTCTCCAACCAGCGATTGACGAACTTGTCCGACGCTATTTAAAAAAGAGTCCATCTCTTGCTTGAAACACGTGCAGGAGGAACAGTTGTTGTTGGGTTTTTTTCCCAGCAGACTAGAATCAATCCGGAGTTCACAAGGTTAAGCGTCATTAACACCTCTGCGCAAATTTGTCCAAAAACTGATGCCTTCAAGTTAAGTCTGATAAATTAGCCAATCCGTTGTCCGCCGATCTCGGAGACCCAACTTCCTCCAACGGCTCATTATAGCGGCGCGTTCAGGTTTCTGCTGTTGGGTTCGGCGCGCTGCTTGGGAGTGGTGGACTGGAACTACATTAATAAGTCGATAAAATACTTTGTATGTAAATAACACCTCTTTACCTCATTACCTCAATTAGGAACCATCATTCGGTCCGTAGATTTATTGAGTGGGCACGTATGAACCAAACTCCTATTTACACACATCGCCCACTTACAACAAGCTACCTGAATGTTAAAACCATCGACGAGGTTTAAACACACCAGACATGCCCACTTGAATCTTGGTTTCCAAGTTTAGGCTTTCCTTGTGCATTACAAATGCATAGTTAGGGATTCAAGAAGTCCAGGCAAACATCGGCTTCTTCTCCGTTTAGTCTGCCCGGCTGGATTCTTCTATCGGCAGTACAAGTGCACAGCAGTCAGAGTTCTCCTACTTTGAACTTTGTCGCCTGCTAAGCTCCTGCTTGCGTCAGACCGTCACTGTGTGGCACAAGCTACTGGAAGTAACAGGTTTCACAGTGTAGCAGTGCTGTTATTGCAAAAATGGTGAAAAAGCATGCAAGATGCCACGTTACCGTTCCAGATCCGGAGCTGGAAGAGACACCTCAGGCTTTAGGCTGAGTGTATTTACCAGAACCCGGATCACAGCTGCTCAGTAACCTTTATCGTCCCAAACAACTCTGCTGTGATGACGACAAACACCTAATGTTGCACGAACCAGGAGTTTGTCATTTTGTCTGGCAGCAAACACAAAATACACAAAAATTTGGATACTTTCAGACTTAAATTTGGGCCCGTTTGCACCCCGTACAGCCAATTAATGGCTGGCATGCACTTCAGTGGCTGTAGCTACGTGCTGCTAACTTGCATATGCGACCAAAATGCCAGTTCCCACTGGCAGCGGCATTGTGCTGCGCTTTACAGGTTCATTTACTTAACAAGTTGAATTCTCGTGGAGTCGAACCATTACATTAGCAAAATAAATTGACAAACAAAGCCCTAGAAAATCAACTGCCAATCATCCAGTTGCCGAAAATTGATATATTCGTCCAGTCGCCCAACTTTAATCTCCACAAAACACCTCGTGGCTTAGACGAAAACCCACCTTTGCTTCTTTTCCTGTCTTAATATTTGCATCTGCTTGATTAAATATAAAATCATGTTCGGCCCAAATACATTTATTTCCCTGAAACTCACAACTGAAGTGTCGGTTAAATGGAACCACGGTGATGTTTCATTCAAAATTAAGGAAAATGTCCATCATTTGAGCGAAACATCTCTGCTTTAATCACAGAGCACAAACACACTGTTTTTGTGTTGTTGTTGTTGTTGTTTTTTTCCACCACATACCCTTTTGTGCACGCACAATATTTTAATGCGAACCCTCAAAGCGGCTCCATCAACAGCGCTGCTGGTTGTCTCGGATCTGTCCGCTCCAATTTCACATTTTTCTTTCACTCACATTCATGGATTCTCGCTGGTCGTTCATCAATCCAAGGAAGGAATTGTATTTATTCACGCAGAATCTGCCAGCAATGACTTCTGAAAATCTGAGTGATTAATCACCAAAATAAGCCCTGAATGACACACAGACACACAAAAAAAAAACCAGCATTCCTCGAGGGAAACAAACAAACAAAAAAAAAAACATCTTGCAATGATGGGTCCAAATCAGAGGAGATGCAACAGAACAGATTTAATATCTGTGTGTGTGGAAAAGGGGGAAAAAGTAAGTGTGATGCTAGCAGACGTGTATTTATGAGGTATTTCCAGCTGTATTTCCTGACCTTATATGAGCGCTTGTGGATGATCCCATTTCAGATGTAGTATTTATGAGGTCCATTCATCCCGTGCGCTGGGACGAGTCATTGTCTGAGTCGAGGAGTACAATGGGACCGACGCAGTCCCGCATTGAGTCTCTTTTGCACAGCAGTGCGAGATAAGAGCAGAGATTAGAAGCGGATCTATGGACGGAGATGAGGGGGAAGGACGCTGACCTTCACTGATTTTTCCTTCCCTCTTGTTCTCTCGCTAAGACTTCACACTTCTCTCCTACGGCCAGGCGCATGCATGGGATTGCTTTAGTGAAAATTTTATAACCCCGGGCGAGCCCCCGGCGTGGCCCGAGGAGGGTTATGGGTAGTATATACGGCGCTGAAGCCCAGAGCAGCCAACCACTTCCACTATTCAATTAAACCCCTGGCCTAAGTGGTGGGATGGAATCACCGGGGAGAACACATAAATATACAAAAAAAAAAAAGAAGTACACGAAAGCTGCAAACTCACGGCCTGATGCACACACCTGTCTGCATTTATAACTGGAATATAGTCCTGCAAGCGCGCACACACACACACACACACACACACACACACACACACATACACACATATACTCGCATGCATTTGCCCTTTGTTTTAGAAACAACAAAGGCTATCTTCGGGAATGCAATACGCAGCGGATTGCCAGGAGAGAGGGAGAGAGGAGGGGAAGGAAATTGAAGCCATTAGAAGCCTTATTACTTTTTTATCAGAAACTGGAGGATAAGCTTGTAGAATATAGAGAGACGGAAAGAGAAGCACTAAGAGAAAAGAAGATATAGAGATGGGAGGAGGAGGAGGTGGAGGAGGTGGTGGTGGTGGTGGTAATAAAAAAAAAAAAGAAGAATTAAGAAGGGCCGATATAAGCGAACGGAGAGAGGGGATAATAGCGCAAGAGAAACAAATAGCGAGTCGCTGATGAAAAGGGAAAATTAAATGAGCGAATGAGAGGGAGACTAGGAGGGAATAATCAAATTCTCGCACATCTCAGCTCAGTTCCATCAGTACAGAGAGAGAGAGAGAATAAAAAAAAAGAAAGAAAAGGAAAGCTCCAGCCACGGGTGCCAGTCAACTGCTTGGCAAGAAAGAGGCGAGTGGCTGCGCGTCCTGCTCCTCTAACATCCTCCTGCAGCCCATTTACTTGGCTCACGTCGAGGAAGCTGCAGAGTAATTGTGAGGATAGTAAATGCGAGCGAGCGAGCGAGTGTGTGTGCGCTTGTCTGATATCCCTTTTAGGTTCGAGAAAGTGTGTGTGTGTGTGTGCCGAGCGCTAATATTGATGAATGAGATAGTGGGTGACTCATGGGAGAAAGTGTAGATGCAAGTGTAGAGCGTGTGTGTTTCTGTGTTCCTGTGTGTATTGTGTTAAAGTGTGTAGAATTTGCATTTGGAACGCATTTGCATTTTTTCTTCTTTTCCATACCTGTATTGTGTATGTGTCGGTATTATACAGCCCCCAAAACCCTGCTGCCGGCTTGCACCTCGCTGCCTCTACCTCAAGAGCCACATATTTTTATTTTTTTACGGTGGGGGTCAGGGGTAGAGGTTAACATTGCACTTCAAAGCCTGGAATCAGCATATTCAGCTCGCCTACCTCGACCTCCCAACACAAACTGATTTTCTCCATCTTCCTCTCGCACAACCGCTGACGCTCACACCAGCTGGAGAGACTGTAAAAGCGAGGAGATGTCTCATAGAAGACCAGGGGAACGCACCGGAATGCTAATTGAAAAGGCAATAAGGAGCGAAATCAGCCTGCAGATACAAACACACG
>NW_007577783.1:959802-968226 GCF_000690725.1 Stegastes partitus
GCTACGTCCATCTTTTATACAGTCTATGATAGTTGCTGCTTGATGCTGTTGGAGCTTCCTGTTAAGGAGTCGACACGCTCCTGTATGCAGACACAGGAACCCTGTGATCCGAGCTGTAATCTCCTCGCTGCGTCAAACATGGGGGGAGTTTACACTGCTGACTGAGAACAGATGATGATACCATAATGATACCATAACCCCAGTGTGTGTGTGTGTGTGTGTGTGTGCGCGTTGGCCCATTATCTGTGACTTAGAGCCCATCGCCAACACTGATGGGCCCTATGGTTAAGTGCCTGTAATAAAGGTCTTAAGTGTTTTGGGCAACCCTGAAGCTCAGAGGCCATTTGCTGCAAAAACTCCGGATACCCCCTCCTGCCTCGGCATCATCTCTCTGTATGTAAATGATTCAGTCGGAGATAAGTTTGGATCTCACCCTCTCAGAGTCGGAGGTGGGATTAGAGGCGCGCGGATTGGTGAAATGTAAATAGCTGCCTGGAGGAGACTTATTTACCTCTCGCAGATGATGGGATGTGATTAAACGTGAGGAAATGAAAGACGGTGGGAGCTGACATCGCTCAGAGGTAAATCCTTCTCATCCTATTTAGTTAGCGCTCTGTGCGATCCCCCGGTGCATTTATCAATTATCCCTGAGTGCGAGGCGTAACGTGAACCAGTGCGAGTTTGTTACGTGTCGCGGGGTGCGTTTGCATTAAATGACAAAAAAAATATCCGGAGTGAAACCTGCCGCTCAAACCTGTTGGCTTCAATAAAGGCAACGAACGCTCCGGCTCCAGTTTGGAATCAAAGCATTGATTAGATGCAGCACAAGGCAGGGCGACTCTCCCCCCCAAGGCGCTTTTCCTGTATTTTCATTTAGCCTCTCATCCCAGTGTGTTAATTTGACTGTTATACCTCGGGGCACCCCCTGGTGTTTGGAGAAGGTGTGGAGGCCTGGCGTATTAGAGTAAAGATTATTTTTGGCATGCATATTCATGGGGCCAAACGGGAAGTGGAGTGCCGGTTGTTGTTTCTTGGTGTTGTGGCTGCGGTGCCAGCTTCCCTTTCTGGGCTTGCCAAGGCTTCGGCAGCGTGGGATGGAGGAGCTGTGAGGTTATTGGCCCTCGCTAACAAGGACTCAGGGAAGAGGTCAACGCTTCTTCTTTTTGACTCATTTCACGTTTCCCTCTCTCCTTCTTCCACTCCTCTCCCATCGTGTCTGTATCCGTTTCACACGTTCCCAAGTGGCAGAGGATTTAAACTTGTATTACAGCCTGTACTCAAATCCTTCCTTTGTATTAATCTTTAAAAGGAACAGGGTTATATTTTTGCATGTAAATGCCTTTGAAGCCTTGAAATCAGACATTCACAAGAAGAGATGAACTTTATGTACTGACCACAGGGATTATGATGTGGTTTTTATGAATAAAACCACCTCGAGCTCCGCTGCCTCTTTACATTACTGGGGTGACATGTGCAGCGTACCTCGCACGCCGTGTTCACATTATGGAGATGTGTTGGTCTGTTTTATTACTCTTCCCACTGCACACAACACTCGGAGGCTTGAATTTTTTCTGAGCCCGAACGCCTTCTTAGTAACTAGCGGCGCGTCCACATCGTGCATAGAACGGCCTTTTTTTTATTGTTTTGTCGTTCTCGCCACCTGCAGCTTTGCAAACCAAAGACTCGTCGCCTCGAGCCAAAGATGGCAGCCGTACGAACCCTTTGTCGCACGCTGATGTATGTACATAGATATCTCTCGGAGGGCTTTAGTGAAAGCAGTCACCGTGCCAGCTGGATGAGGAAGCAGACTGATAGAAGTCCGGAGTTTTCCAGCCAAAGATGGCGGCTGATCTGTTCGGCATGGCCATATTGAATTTTCTCTAAGCTTCAGGAGCCCTCTTGGTTTAGCGTTATCTCCGAAAGCAGAATCTGCCTCATTCTGGGAGAGGGGAAGGTAAGGAACAGAAATTTATAACAAAATTCACTTTATTATAAAAAAAAAAAAAAAAAACAGTTTACAAGTGGAAGCCATCTCCGTCACATATCGGCCTATTGGACGGCGTAAATAGCCAAACGGAGCGGCTGGAAGTTAATTCACTTGCATGTTCTGAGTTTTTTGGGTTTTTTTTTCTTGCTGAAGGAACAGCAAAGCCAAAAAGAAGAAGCGGATTAAAAAGAATGTGTGTTTCTGACGGCTTCTTAGTCGGCGCCGGGGCTTTAAGCGAGGCCCGTGGACGGCGTGGAGCGAAGGGATGGGGAGGCGGGGAGGCGGATTTTCAGGACGTCTACTTTGTTAAAGTGAAACAGAGCGAAATGGGCTCTAAGCTTAACAAAGCTCCCCGAGAACAGAGAGCGAGCTTACATCCACGGACGACGGACGAGAGCAGCCTTCTGTTTCCTCTCCCTTTAAAAAACTGTCTTCATTAGCTGCGTTGCCTTTGTTTAATTATTAACATGTACGTTTGTCAGATGCCAAATTATTAATAAATCTAGTTCATCATTGGCTCTTTTTTTTTAAAACACTGGGAGGAGGTTGTGAAATCTGCTTCTTCTTCCAGTCGGCTGTGCAGCGGCGGTTTGTCCTTTCCGTGTTTCTCTTGTCGGGGCCGTCCTTGGCTTTGGCTCCGAAAAAACAGCAGCATCCCTACAATCTGCCAACCACAATGAGGCCTTGTGGGAGAGAAGGGATGAGAAGGGAGGTTAGGGAAGAGAATGGGAGGAGAAAATGACAAGACGTAATATAAAAAAAACAAAAAAGAAACCAGAGAGAAGTTAGAGTGGATAATGTGAAAAGTACATATGAGGTTTCGCTGGAGTTCTCTGGTGGCGTCGAGCTGTGCACGTAGATTTGTCGCGTCTCTCTGAGATTTTTTTTTTTTTGCCCGCATCAGTGGAAGCGAATGAAAAAAAAAACAGATTTGAAAATCTTCAAGCATCTCCCCACGATGTGCTTATTACCATGCAGCCCTCGCCGTAGTCGGTTTTCTGTAGAGATGCTCGCTTTCCAAGGAAACCTGTTAAAAGTCTGTCATTGTTTCTAGAGACGCGCCGCTGATAAAATTGTCACGTATAATTTTTCCGGTAGTTTAGCCACAGAGCTTTCAGAGGTGGTAATCTCAAAATGTCAGCGCGTGAGACTAAAACTCTACCAGGAGTAAAAGGAATATATCCAAAGTATGTGCAAAGCGCTGTTTAGTTGTTCCTGCTTGACTGGTTGCTTCGTCCCGATTTAAGTTTTAATGCTAAGCTAACAGCATTTCTGGCTTGTATTTAGCATGCACAGCAGCACACACACTTGCTGATCTTCACTTTTTGGGAAACTCATCCTATAATCGTCAGTCTCAGGATGTTTTTCTTACATTTTTGCTCACATTTTTCATCACAACATAAAGTCCTACACCTGTATGGAAGCAGCACAGCCACAGGGCTCGATGGAGAAATAACTTTAAATTGTCTCATGTGCAGCAAAAGACGGCTGCAGTGCCACAAATCACAAAAAAGAGGAAAAGAACTTCTGCGATTAGTTATTTTACAGAAGTTAGGAATCAGCATAGATGCCATTTTTTTAAGTGCTAATAAAACTAGACAAAAAAAAAATAAAAATATATATATATATCTGTAGACACTACGTACACATTTCATGATATTTAGATCTTTGTTTTCAAACCTTTGTGCTCCGTGTGAACAAACATCTGCAGTTCAGCTGAGCTCCACTAAAAAACATTCAAGGATTTTTGTCACATGACCGTTGGTTGAGTCACTAGCGCCTCGTTTGTTGTGCCGAGTAATGCACATTTTCTTTGTTGTTTGGACACTTTGCTTTTAGCTTTTTTTCTTTAGATGAGACTGTCATGAGATTTCACAACTTTAAGCGTAAAGCTTCCCGACCAAACAACACATCACATGAGCAGTTCCACGGCCATCAGAGGATTTCTTTCTGTTTTGACACTTTCTGATTATCGGTGTAATTTCTGTGCAAACAACACGCCTACGCTGCTAAAAGAGCAACCCAAATATAAGATAGAAACACTAAATCTGAGAAGAAGATGACTTAAAACTAGTGAAATTATCTGTCCATGCAGCAAGTAAATTGTACTTTGTAAATTGCAATAAGATTTTTAATGCTCCATTTAGCTGCAGGGTGGCGCAGTTGGTAGCACTGTTGTCTCGCAGCAAGAAGATCGGCGGTTTGCGTTCCGGTGAGGACACTTATCTGTGTGGAGTCTCCATGTTCTCCCCGTGCAGCGTGGGTTCTCTCCGGGTTCTCCGGCTTCCTCCCACACAGTCCAAAAACATGTTGAGGTTAATTGGTGATTCTAAATTGTCTGTAGGTGTGAATGTGAGTGTGCTTGGTTGTCTGTCTCTAAGTGTAGCCCTGTGATAGACTGGTGACCTGTCCAGGTGAACCTGCCTTCACCCTGAGTCAGCTGGGATAGACTCCAGCCCCCCATGACCCTAGTGAGGATTAAGCGGTGTATAGATAATGGTTGGATGGATGCTCAATTTAAGATTGCACTGTAAAATCAAGGACCAAAAATGAATCGATAACTTTTAAAACAAGCCAAATTATCAATCGTGTCTGAAAAATAAGATTTTAAATCTTGGCAAGTCCCAGATGAAACCCAGCAGCAGGTGTTTTACAGGGTTAAAGGTGGAGTTGGTGGTTCTTGCTCTCTCTGACCTTCTCCCCCCTCGTCTCCTGTTTCTTTCTCTTTCCTCGTGTTCTTTATAAAGACACAAACGTGCACGAGCATGCACAGTGCACGCTGTAGTCGAGTCGTATGGGTCAGTCTTTTTTTTTGTTACCATTTACAGAGCCGGTGCACAAACACCTTTTTTTTTTTCCAGCACGCTGGAGGCGCTCTGAGGAGATATTCATTGAATTTAACAGAAAGTTCAATTAGAATCGAATTTGCGCAGCATATTTCAGCTTAAATCTCTGTTATAGGAGATGTTGGAAGCCTGCTAAATGTTTACAGAACAACTTTATCGCCGGTTTCATCGATGCCTGTCAGGCTCTGATGAGTTCTGAATAATAAGACCTTGGAGAGACCTTGAACAAAACACTCATTTCTGAGCATGCTTCCTCCCCTCACTTCATTCCTCTCCAAACCGCTTTCCCTCCAACTTCGTACCCACAGTCTATAAAAGGGCGCAGAAAGAGTGAATCATAGTGCTGCTGGTTTTGGAGCCTGGGGTTCAGATAAACAGTGAAACAAAAGCCTGGCCTAGAAAGTTGTCACTGGAGATAAACATAGCAGGAGGCTGAGATACGGTGCGCCCCGGCAGGACGGGCTTCGCTCGGTGTGCCGATACATTCGTGCCTATGTGTGTGTGTGTTTGGTGGTTGAAGGGATGGGCCACGGCGGTTTTGCAGAGCGTCTCCATCTGGAAACGCTCTGTTTTGGTCTGGGGATGTGTAGGTTGTCTAAATAGTCACATAGCACAAAGAGGGAGACAGCCGTGCACGTACACACAGCCGTGCACGTAGACACACAGCCGTGCACGTAGACACACAGCCGTGCACGTACACATAGCCGTGCACGTACACACACACAACCATACTGTACACACAGACGGATTCTGTTTCCTTTTGTCGTCTGGAGGTCCTACAGACGACGGACAGCGTGATCGAACGGAGCGGGTCGGCTCCTAAAATAGACGCTGTGAGGAGAGTGGGGAGAGGCAGACATCTGCAGATAAGAGGGTTGAATGGAGCAACGGTCGAGTCCGTTTCACCTGGAAGCTCGGCAGGAGACTCGCCGTGGAGGCTTCTGAGTGGGAGGAGGAGGAGGAGGGATAATTTGTGTCTGGGGCCGCATGTGTGATGGTGGCTGTAACTTTCGGGAACGTTGGATGGAAAGCGTCTGGGTCAAGAGTTAAGGCGGAGCAGTAAAATCCCGAGGACGCCTTCCAGTTATCTGGCATGCCGTGTCTGCCGATCCCTCATACGCGCTCGTAAATCGCTTTAAGTCGTGTGTTGAGGCGGCGGTGCAGAGCTGCAAACAGAAAATGCGTTCGTTTGTGCTGCATGTATTAACCGTCTGAGCCACAAACCTGCCAGTGGCTTTGAAAGGCATCTAAGAGTTAAAAAAAATGACAAAATAAGACGATTAATTAGAGCCAAAGACCAAGAAAACTGCTGTTTATTAGCTTCCCCATGCTCCTTTACCTGCCATGTGTGACGAACTACGTTTAAAATCGCGATATTTCATCAAAATTATTCTTTTAAATGACTTTTTTGTAAGTGTTTGTACTAGATTCTGTAAAAATAAATGTTAAAAATCTGCACTTTTTGGTTGCTAATGTGAAAACAAACAATTTTGACAAAAATTTGGGACCTTTCGGTTGAACTGCAGGCAGTGCTTTTACACAGCAGATGTCAAACAACATGGAAACTAATTTAAAATTTACTAGGTGAAAATATCTGTATTGTGTGGAGTCACTTTTATTTTTTCGCCTGTGGACGCTCATCAAAGTGTTTCACATGTTGATCCCATTTTTTGAATAAAAAATCCAAGAAATTAAGCTTTTCTTTACCATTTGTAGCGTTATAACTGCGGCATTTTGCACAAAAACATCTCTGAAAACTCTCTGCCACCAGCCATGATTGTTCTGTTTCCACAGAGGTGCAGGACTTGCTGTAATAAATGAGCCAACAGCATCCATATACTGCTTTAATCCAAACCACCGTTACCACAGCGACACATCACTTGTGAGGCTGTGTGACGTAATTAATCACTGAATTTTCATGCGATGTATCAGGTAAAATAATAATAAATGGATGAAATAGTGACATATTAGAAAGGCGAGACTTTAAAGGACCTCTAGCCCGGGCTGCACTGCACAGCCGGTAGAAGTTACTCACAAGCAGCTCTCTCAAACTTCCGAGTCACAACTAATTTAAGAAAACATGCGGTGTCACCTTGACGACGCTCATCGATCAGAATGGGCGATTTCCGACCCCAATCAAGCCAATCATCCGTGCTCTTGCCGTCAGCGAAACTGCATTAAAAAGTAATAAAAGTGCCGACGCGGTAACGGCGGCGGCACCACAGGGAGCAGCACATGTGAGGCGGTGCATTAGTTAAGACAGGTAGGAGCTGGTAACCCGACGCGTGTTCAGCATCCCCGACACGTTGTAACGCATGTTGGAGGCGCTGGCAGCGGCATACAAACAACATATAATTTACTGTCACATCTGCTGTGGCGTGTCAACCCGCACACGCTCCCTCGGGCGCGCACGAGCAGAGACGTAATCCTACAACTGTTGTGTAGCTGTAATAACTTTGCTGACAGAATAGAGCTGATGGTGCCCCCCCCCTCCTCGTGCAGCCGGGGTAAATCTGAAGCTTAAACTAACATACAATGGCTCTCCATAGAACCGCTAAACCTTGAGCCTTCCACGTCTCGCGCAGAACACGCCGGCACGCACCGATCCTCATATCCTCGCACGGCTAGTCGGCCGGCGCTCCGCCACAGTCCATTAAACGGGTATTAATGCCGCTTCCCCCCTACAAGCCTCACCTAAACCCATTTCTTCCTCTTCACTCCTTCTCATGGACTTTGTTCCGCTCCGTCTCTCCACCTTGACTTGCACTTTTGCCCAAGTTGTAATTTACACAAGAATTCATGTCGTGGTTTGTTTTCTGATCCGTAGGCTACAGACGAGAGAGAATCCAGTTTAAATCTAAACACCCGCTAATAGCAGATATCCCCCCCACCTCTGAGCGAACAGCATGTAACGTATTGAAATTCGTATGGCTATTATTTGTGTGACCAGGCCATTACAATTACTTTCATTGCTATTATTTTGATTAGGCCGCGGACCGAGCTCCAGCTGGATGACTATTGATCTCAGCACCATGTCAGCGGCCATGTTTCACGCTGGAAGACATCCTGCGTGTCACAGGGTCTTATTGCATTACTTTTGTCCTTGGCAGACATAATTGTGCCGGCTTTTGTTCTGCTCATTTCCCCTCCTGCATTGTGTTCCTGCACCACCTTGACAGAACTTATTGTTTTTCGTACTGAGCACTGCTAACAATTGTCTTTCTTTTCCTTTTTTGTGGTCTTTTTAGTACCTGAGTTTCCGAGTTCAGCATAATTTAGAGAGTCAGTTTTGGTCTAATTGAGGACGTTTTAATAATTGGGGATTAGCTCTGCTGTGTGGCCCTGATGATTCTTTTAGTGGGACTGATGAGACATTTTTTCTCACACTGACAGAAGCTTTTCACCCACCTTTCAGTCATTATGCTAAGCTAAGCCGATTGCCGGCTCTCTTTAGCGTATTTAGCATGCAGACACGAGTTATATTGACATCTTCATGTAACTCAGTGCAAGAAAGTCTTACTTCAGGTTCTTTACAGACAGTTTTTGCCAACCTTCCAGTCATTATGCTAAGCTAGGCTAATTGTCTGCTTG
>NW_007577783.1:969396-988948 GCF_000690725.1 Stegastes partitus
GCTTGATGCAAGAAGAAAAGTATTTCTTCAGGTTCTTTACAGACAGTTTGAAGTCATCCTGAACCTTGTCCGACTGCAGCAACCGTCCCTGTAGAGCAGCTTTCTGAGACATTTTTGTGGGGAAAGCTACTTCTGAGCAGCCCTGACAAAACTTGGCTTAAGGACAAATGCTGATTTGTTGAAGTCACAAAGGGAGCAAGCTCCACTTTTCTTGCCTCCGGATACCCTCGTTGAGTAGCAGTGTTTTATTGAAAATCGCCATCTTCCACATATAATTCACAATATGTGCTACCATAGAAACCTTCCATTGTTCTACGTTCTGACATGCTCATAGAACATTCACTGCTGTTTGTTGTAGCTTTGGTACATTTGGAGTTAGCATTGTGGTTGAAGCTGTGGGAATTGAAACCAAAAGTCGCCTCATGTCGCGTCTCAGCGCCCTTTTACTGCCAGTTCAGCTGTCAATCAATACAAATCAAAAATCAAATATCAGGAAGGTATTACCTCCTACCCAAAAGCTTCTAACTTCAAAACCATTGCTAATAGATTTGGCAGTGACAGAAGCAGGGAAAAAAAAGATCTCTGATTTCAGGCGTTAAGGCTCCGTAAAGATATTAGTCATGCACGATTATCTGCAAATGTTAAACGTTGAAGTTCAAGTAATAAAACGGTTGAAGCATTTTTCAGCTTTGACCTTTTTACGTCTCGAAATAACGACTAAAAGTTTGTACAGAGGAGCTCCTGCGAAGAAGAAAAAAAAAAAGATAAAAAAGCATTTAAACGTCACCGGGGTTTTTTACATAAGAGTCGATGCTCTCTTTATTTTCGCTGGTTGCCAGAGGAGAGAGAAGCACTCAGAAGCCTCACCTCCAAAACCTCGGTGACCTTCTCTCTCCATCTGACGCTCTGGCGACCTTGCTCCTCGTCTTTACATCTCTCCTCAGGATAAAACATCGCCTTCTTTGACATGCAAAAAAAACACAACGGCGGTTGAAAGAGCACACAAGGAGGCGTTTGAGGAAGGGATGGGTTGAAGGAAGCCTCCCGGCCGTGGGTGTTCACGTTTTCCGATCCTGGTGAGCGTCAGAACAGTTTGACCTTTTCCTTGCTTCAGTTTCATGTATCACATCTGAATGCGTTACCTCCAGTGGAGCGATGACCAACCGGGGGCCAGATCAATTATTTCACTCAGTGTGAAGTTCGTTAACGTTCCAGTGAAAACTATGATTTTTTCTGAGGTTGGAGGAAAAAAAAGTGTTTGAAAGTGGAGCGAGATGGAAGCGGCTGCAGTGGACAGAGTGTTTACTTTTTTAACAGGGATCCTTTTGATCTGGCAAAAAACATAAATATTGATTTTCTTCCCAGTCCCAGTCCAGAGCAGATCATGGAGGCCAATAACATGTTTGAACTGTGAACAGTGCTGGCTCGGGCCTCTAGGGGGCCCCAGGCCAGATTTTATTCTAAACACGCATCTTTTTACATTTTAGTGAAATCCAATCTGCTGGGGACTGTTACATAATAATATTAATGATGAGCAGAGTAAGAGTCCTCGCTCTCTCTTTATAAGACACATCTCCAAATTCCTCCAACAACATCCACTTTTTATTTCCAAATTGAAATGGGACAAAGTAAGATTTCTTTTTTTTTTTCCTCATTGTTGCATTGTTCCCAATTTTCAAGCCTCTTACCAACAGCGGAGAGGCTGTATTATCGCCTGCCATCTGCCACAGATTCAGACTCTGCGGACGACAAACTCCATTACCCAAGATGAGTGATTAGTGTGGAATCGGCTCCCCTTTTTGCGGCGCACCGGTCTCGTACAGTGTGGTGTTTTGCTGGCTTTATTGAGCTTAGCCCTTCTAGAAATAGGTTTGCATCATCCCGTGTACAGTAAACAGCACTCTGCACCAGTCCACAGGCGGTGATAGCCTAGAGTCATGATGCTGGGAAGTGGGCAGCGTTTGATGTGCATGGAGAGCGAGAAGGATGTCAGGGCGTTGACAGAGGATTCAAAGCACACGTGTAGGATTTGATCTCGAATATCCATCTTCGTCTTTAAGCCTATGTCGCAAAAATTGCATTCCCATACCAACTAAACTGCATTTTTGTTTAAATTTTGGAAAAAAATTTAAAAAACACAATATCCCCAGAAGAGTATGGTGTCTTAGGAGGAGCGTTGATAGAACCACGAAGTAACTGGACGTTTGCTAAGGAGACTCGGGTTAGCATCCCGCATTCGTTGCTTTCATTTGTAACTCACTGTTTAGTTAAGTTAAGTTTAGAAAGAGATTGTGTTTTGGGTTAAAATTAGTCGAACACACCGGATGTACTTTGCGGAGAAATTGGCCAAGCGTTTCATGTAATTTTGTCCTCCCCATCTACTGTCCCTTTAGTACAGAAAACAACAATGTCCCTGCAACCCCCTACTAGACTTAAAGGTTTTGCAGTTAGGCTGTTAGGCAGCCCGGCTAGCTTTTTTCAGCTAATTAGCCACAAAACAATTCCCTCATTGCTACCTTGAGGGGATACAATTGTCGCATCCTTGTCTTACATGAGGTTTAAAGAAACACAAACAAACCAAAGCGTTTGCTTCCCCGATAGCCGAATGACAATGAGGCGCCGTCAGACCATTCTGACCTGACTATATGTGACTAGCTTCAAATTGGATCTTTTCCGACATGTTTGAAGCTTTTTCCACATTTTTTCAGGCTACCAGGATGACCACCCCCATCTAATACACAAACAGGTGTCTAGGGCTGGACCCGCACAGCTGACTATTCGTTCGCTGTGCTGGAATCGGGATATCAATTTTGATCTCTGAATCCCCCCCACCTCTGTCGGAACGAAGACCAGCCCTACAGATGTCTAATTAAAAAGAAAAACCAACTTACATGGTCTATATTGGAGATAAGAATACCATTCTTCCCAAATATATCCCCTTGTCTTATGTTTTGATGATGATGGTGGACAATCAAGACATCCGTCCAAATTCTCAGACGGCTGGTCAACTGGGCTGAGATCTGTCAACCAGGACCATTCAGTGACCATTATTGATGGATGCTTTGTCATCCTGGAGGAAACCGCGACAATCAGGATGTTACGTAATCCCTCACAAAGACCTTGTAATGATTTGCAGTAGGAAGTGTAGTCCTGGAGAGCAGTACGTCTTCCTGGAGTGCAGTTGACTTGTACAGGAATGCCATTTTTAGGAGATTAGCTGTGGTGTTACAACAACGTCAGTTTTGTGGGTTCATGAATACAGAATCTTTGAATGGAAACATGTTTTTATCATCGTCTGGATAAACGCTGGTCGAGCACTCCACCTGGATATGCTACACAAACAGCGCCCGCCATAAAGGGTCACAACTCAAGCTGTTTAATACAACACAATGAGCTCTATGCTCCATCTGACAATATGGATTTGAGGTTGCGCCCTTGGCCTCTGTCCGAGCATACCTATGTTTTAATCAACTGTTGTACCGCTGTTTCTCAGCTCCGGCTCTTCTCATACCCTCGGCTGTCACTTCTTATGCCTTGCAAGCGAAAAAAAAAAAAAGGAGCAAACAGCAGCGGCTTCAACTTTTCATATGACCCCAGGCTACACTTCAGATATGCCAGTAAATACCCAAACACCAGAGAGGCTGTGGGTCTCTGATTCCCCTTTGGTCCTTATTTTGTAAAACAAAGGCGTGTGCTGTGTTTTTCCCCAACAATTGATTCGGAGGCGCTTTTTTTTTTTTTTTTTGGCGCAGCGCTCGGTCGGACCTCTTGGTTGAATCTACTCAGACATGCAGCAGCTGAGAAACCAGCACAACAACCTCCGACCCGGTCCTCAGGAATGTCTTGTTTCGGAGTGAACTTTGTTAGAAAGCACAATTTTCTGAATGGGTTTTCGAGCTCGGATTGCATAGTTTTCACCCATTAACCTCCAATTCGTACCTTTTACCGCCCCGTCTTTCTCTTTACCTACCAGCCACTGAACTAGCAAACACAATATCCTCTGTGATCCATTCACAGGCCTCATGGATTATAGTACATCACTGGATTAGGGCCATCTCCCTCCACAACATCTGTTTTACTATAAAGGCTCATGGAGATTATAGGAGAAACCTCATGCTCTGTTACAAACACATGGGCACAAGATGTAATCTCATCAAGTGATTAGAATCTGTGTTCTCTCTCGATGCAAACTGAGAGAGAAGAACAAAGAGGCGGAAAAAAGGAAGGGAATTCATTGAAGAGAAAATGCTGAGACGGCACAGTCGGATAGATTGTGTGTTTCTTTGGATTTGGGGGGGGGGCCCAGACTGTGGTTTTGTTGCCTTTTAATTAAAATGCCAGTAAATAACAGCTTCGCGACACAAGTGTGCAATCTGTTTGTGGGTCTTGCTGCACCGCATTACTCTTCCACAGGGGGCAGGTTCAGCGGCAGCCAAAGGAATGCCATCGAGTCCCCACTTCATCAAAGCCTATTCTTTCACTCACCCCTAGTGGCATTGAGGCAGACTGATAGCTTTGGATCTATACGATCGGGTTTTGAAATAACTTTATCCAAAAAATTAAAAAATGCAGCCGCCAAGGTACAGACGGAGTTTAGTGGAATTTAATCTGTGACGCTAAAAGTTAATGTGCAGTCTAAAATATGTAATCAACATAGTTTTAGGTATACAATAGTGCAAAGTAACTGACAGAAATGGAAAAAAAAAAATTCACTGAATGTAGAACTATTTGCACTGGAAGCGAAAAATGTTTAAGAGGTCAAGTACGAATTCTGGGAAATTATTACATTTTGCATTCCAGACTGAAATATGAAGATTTATTCATTTGACTCTATGGCCCTACGTGCAGCTTGCACAGACAGTCTTTGCTATTATTGCTGCTGTTTTCCTTTCTATACTTGAGATTTTGATTATAATTAAACGGTAGTGAGACAAATGTCCTTATCTACTGTCTCCTCAGCAGCCTCCCTGACCTCTCTCTTTTTTTTAAAATCTCACTCGGAATAATGTGATTAAAAAAAACTGCAGTTTCATGCTTTGTACATGCTCCGACCTCTCTGCGTGTCTCCACATCTCTACAGCGCATCTGTAATTGCTCAAATCAACCTGTCTCTCTTAATAACCGTCATATATTTACTGAAAACAAAACGCACACGCCGTCCCTTAAACGCACACAGACACACGTACGCACACGCAGACAGAGCATATACTCCCCACCATCCACTACTAATTAGGAGCTAATTATCTAGGCAAGTGTAAACAATCTCAGCAGATGGCAAAAAACCATGGCATTAGCACTAATGACCTTGAGCAGTGTGAGACCAGAGGCTTCCATTCAGGAGCAGCCTCTCTCGTTATGATATGCTGCATTATCATTAAATGCCACGCACACACACACACACACCACCGACCAAGGTTACTATTAAACCGCTTTTTCATTAATTAAAATGTGGTTTTGTTGCGTTTCACGTAGAAATTTTCACTTTCAGCACGGGGTGGTTGTTTTATGGTCACCGCATTGGGTTTAAGATTTGTCTTAAAATTACTGTAATTTCTTAGTGAAGGCACCCCCAAAGAAATGCATGAATTAATGTGTGATTTTTATTTTTTTCTGCTTGTATTTTATGCATGCGTTTATGGCTCTTTTGTCCTAGCTGCCCACTGCTTTCCACCTCATTGTGCATGTGCAGCATTTGATGTGCTAATGCTCTGCCCGTTTATGATTGAGGTGCTCTGGTCAAATGCTGCTAATAAGAGAAAGACGACCGACAGACGAATGGAAATGTGGGATTTCAGTACCCTGCATTAGGATTTTAGTTGTATATATGTTGTTCAATATGATAGAGAATCGCCTGTCTTTATCATTTCTGGTGTCCATCAGTGGTCTGGGATAATCTAAGGGTCGGCTATGAGTGTATTCTTCCTATTAAACTACTACAGCAAGGCTAATTTATCGGCTAATACTAGTTTATTGCACATAAATCAGAGGCCAATAAGCAGCAAGAAATTGCAGAAATGCAAAATAAGATTTGTTCCAACTAGTATCCATAATGAGAATTTTCTTTGGGATTAATAAATCTTGGCTCATCTTATCTTATGTCTTATTTTAGCCTAGGTTAGCGTAACTTATTTTACCCTAGATTAGCACATCTTAGATTACTTTATCTTATCCGAGCTTAGCTTAGCTTCTCTCATCTTGACTTATCTTGTCTTAGTTCATGTCATCTTAGCTTCGCTCATCTTATGTCATCTTAGCTTATCTTTTGCTCAGCTCATCTTATCTTAGCTTAATCTATCTTGTCCTAGCTTAGCTTACTTATTTTATCCCAGCTTAGCTCATCTTAGCTTAGTCTATCTTATCCTAGCTTAGCTTAGCTTATCTCATCTTGACTTATCCTTTTTTAGTTCATGTTATCTTAGCTTAGCTGATCTTATATTATCTTAGCTTGTCTTTTGCTCAGCTCATCTTATCTTAGCTTAATCTATCTTATCCTATCTTAGGTTACTTTATTTTATCCTAGCTTAGCTCATCTTATCCTAACTTAGCTTATCTCGTCTTGATTTATCTTTTCTTAGTTCATGTTGTCTTAGCTTAGCTCATCTTATCTTAGCTTGTCTTTTGCTCAGCTCATCTTATCTTAGCTTAGTCTATCCTACCTTAGCTTATCTCATCTTGACTCATCTTTTCTTAGTTCATGTTAGCTTAGCTCATCTCATATTATCTTAGCTTGTCTTTTGGTTAGCTCATCTTAGCTTAGTCTATCTTATCCTAGCTTAGCTTAGCTTATCTCATCTTTTCTTAGCTCATGTTTTCTTAGCTCAGCTTATCTTTCGCTTAGCTCATCGTAGCTTAGCTTACCATAGCTTATTAGCTTCAGAAGTGCACTACTACTTCCTATTGTTATTTCATGTGTCTTATTAGGAGAACATGTCAGCGTCACAACATCCATATATATTTTTCATTTTCTCATTTCTGAATCTTGTAAAGGTAGCATTGCATGTGCACACAACTATTCTTGTGCAAAGTGTTTAATAGTCCTCTGTTCCTTACTAAATGGTTTGCAGTAGTCCTGTGAACCCTCCAGCGACACACTTGCCAAGGAGTGCAGTGGATGAGGATGTTGTGAACAGAATACGATATGACGTAAAGGTTGGGAATACAATGCAGTTAAACAAACGTGTCATACTGTAGCTATGCTGATCTAAAAATATCCGTCTGGCGCGTACGTCGTTCATACAGATGATGTTCCCGTCTGTGCTGCTGCAGAGCGCTGTATCCACAGGACGTCAGCAGCAAACCAACACCCTCTCCCTCAGTGTTCCATGATGCATGTTTGATATCTCTGATGCTGAAGTGTAGTCCAGGCAAAGTCATATTACCTTCATGTAACATGATAAAAATGTGACACAAAAAGAACACATGGTGGGATGGAAAAATGTCGAAGAGCGCCTCACCGTCTTATAATTGAGTGTTTGAAGATACTGCTGCTCTTCCAGGTGTGAGTCTCCTCGTAGACCTGAGATGACTAATGAACACTTCCACTCCATTTGTATTTGTATCTCAGAGCAGCTCCGCACACTCATTCAAATTGGCTCCAGAAGTGTCTGTCTTGCGCCTCGTCTCATCTTCATCAGTGTTAAGTATAGGTTGACATTCCCCACCACGGCTTGCTGAAATAGTGCTGACGTGACGCACGCTCTCGCACATCTGTACCTCCCAATCAAACCGCATTGTGACATTGTTTACCTGAGATAAATAAATTTATGGAGAGGGAGGAGAGCCCTGGTTGATTTATAGCACGCAGCCATAAGATGAATGCTTTATTCTGCTGTTTTTTCTCTCCGTAACTGTCCAAAAAGGTGTTTAATTCTCCATTCTTGGCAATGATGCGTCATCTATAAAAGCTCCTTCGCCTGCCTAAGTGGGTAAAGAAAAAATAAATTAAAAAAGTGAAGACGACTGTGGAAGTTGGTCCCAAACAGGAACAAAGTGATGGAGTGAAGAAGGGGGTTAGTGAAGGGAGAGCACAAAGGAAGGGGAAGCAAAGAGGTTTTGCATTGTGTGACCTCTGTCTGGGACATAAATGGCAAAGCCAAGTGGCTTCTGGTATCTTGCTTTTGAAGAATCTCGGCCCTTCATCTCATCCCGCCTGCCCGGCTTGGCAAAGGCCATTCTGCCCTTTTTTTTTTCTTACAATGACAACGCTCTCCTTTCCAGGACAATGCATCATAGGCCTGTGCTTGGCTCTGATGTGCATTATAAAAGAAGCCTGATGCAGCTGGTAAGAATAGGACAGGCTGGGGGTAATTGTATCAAGGATGCTGGCTTGCTTTTCTTCCTGTGCCACGGTAATAGTGTAAATAAGCTGCCAATAAAGCCCGGACATCCACATGCAAAGGCTTTTGGAAACGCATCAATAAAAACAAATGCAAATTAGAAAATACTTCGGTGAACATCTCGGTAAAAATACACTTGTGATGTGAACGTTGGAGCCCTCTGCACCACAAGTCTTACTGGCAGGTTTTAAAAGTCATCTTTTTTAAATAAATCTCCAAAATTACACTTTTTTTTTGATCAGAAGTTGAAAAACAGAACGAATAACAAGTTTTTTCAGCTTCGTGACTGAACTACTCATCTGACACTTGGGGGGCGGACGGGGGGGGATTTGTCGTCAAATTAAACCAAACCTGAGCTTAAAATGGTGGCATTTCATCAAATTCACTTTCTTGTCAAAAAGAAAATGACACAAAACCATCTGCACTAAACAAATTCTGTCGAAAACAACAAAATTCTGCCCCACTTTGTGCAACCGTGACACCATTTGTGACTCAGCTGCTGCCAATATTCATGTGACAAAAAATTCAAGTCAGAAAAATGACAAATTTAAGCAGCAAAATATCTCTAATATGTAGAGTTTTACTTGTTTTCCAGAGTTGGGGACACCTGTACGCACTAAATATGGTTTACTAAACAACATATCAAAGAAATTTCCATTGATTTTTAAAGATTTTGTTATGATTTATGACATTATTACTGCGCCAGGCAACTTGGAGTTCTCTCTACCTCTTCCACTGAGGTCCAAGACTTTATACTGCAGTAAAAAAATAAGCTCCCACTGAGTAAAAATATGACAGGAGCAAAAAAAATGTCGGCGGCACTGAGGGTTAAAGTATTAAATCTGGTTTATTCTGTCGTCTCTCCTGTGTTTGTAGCTCCTCTTTGTAACATCACACCCGCCGAATTATTTGCTGAAACCGTTTACTGTTCCCTTTGTTTTCTTCTCCAATTAGGTAAAAGGCTTGTTTGTTTGTTTGGGGTGCAGTCTTTTATTTTCACCCCAGTAAAGTGATCTAAATTACAGTTTTTCTCTCCCACCTGTGTGATCGTCTCACCTGTCCCGTATCGTCAGCGCAGCGATGTTTCAAACACGCGTGTGATACGTTAAAACAGGTAGAACATGGGTCGTGCTGTACCTTCATAAAAAGAGCGTGATTCAACACCCGGGCGTGAGCATCTCCGTGTCAGTAAGAATATATGAGTCATAGCATTGTAAAGGCGCTGCAATATATTCTCACAGTGTTTCTCAGAAAATGGTGCGCCGACAATACTTCAGCCCGAGCCGCTGTTAGATTCAAGGACTCCGAGATTCTCCCGGCGCTTTGCCACTGTTCCCTCAAGCGCCCACTTTGTATCCATTTCCCTTTTACTGCACAACTAAAACCTTCTTGTCGTGGCACTGATACTTCATTTGTGCATTCGAATGAATACAAATAGGGTAATACAAAGAGACTGTAAGTTGACTACACAAGGAGCACTTTCGTGTGCCGTTAAAGGGGACTCATTATTCCTCGTGGCAGCCAGACGAGGGTGTTCCATTGTGATGCCGCGGTAAATACATGTTTCCCCGGCACCTGACCAGGCGTCTGAAGAGAAACGGAGTGTGTCTTGTCAGGGCCGTGGGGTGGAGATGACGACGACGAGAGCCGTCTGATGTATGAAGGCGAGTGTGAGCAGCGAGTGTTATAGAGCTGCATTCACAGAGGCTGTAACGTCGGCATGTCGGTGCATGTGCACCTGTGGGTTCTCGGCTGGAAAAAGACAGCTGATAGGATGTCAATCACAGGTGCTTCACCTTTCTTGACGGTGCTGCCGGTGACAGAGTTGAGGGATGGTTCTGACCTTCAGCGGTGACAAGGAAGCGAGGCGGCACAATTAGACTGCACTTCTGCATCTCCCCGGCTCTCCCCGTTGCCGTTCGGAGGCGACAGGCCACGCCCACCTCCTTTCTGCACCCGGAGGTCAGCGTCGCCCGATGGGTGCAGGATTTCAGACGGGGGTGGAAGCAGACGGGGATGCATAATCGCAGCTGATAGGTAAAAGGAGGTTAACTAGTGGTAGGACTCACAGTACGGGGATAATGGAGGGGGTGAAACATCGAGGTGGAGGGTTTGTCTTTTTATTGCTGTTCAACGCTGAATTATGCTCAACATAAGTGGACTTTTTGACAAAACAAGGACGCTTTCAACAGATTTCTATAATGTAATGTCAATTATTTAAAAATATAAAACACAGAATAAGTGATTCCAGTCAGTCAGTGTTTAGTAGATGCCCCTCTGGCAGCAATTACACCAATGAGCTGATGTCAGTTTCAACCAATTTGTTGCTTTGGCTCATTGTCTTGCTGGAAAACGCATCTTATCCCAAGTTGCAGCTCTGTTCCAGGCTGCGTCAGGTTGTCTTCCAGGACTTCCAGGATATTCCCTATACTGCTGCATTTGTTGTCCCCTCTCGCTGCAGAGGAGCATCCCTACATCATGATGCTGCCACCACCGTGCTTCACAGTGGGGATGGTGTGTTTTGTCTCCATCTAGTTTGATGTTATGTTCTGATCAACAAGTCAAACTAAATAATAAAAGGAGGAACTTCCAAGTGGGGAGACGCTGTGCACGCCCTACCGTGGTGTACTGTGCAACGTCAATCTGTTACTGAGAAATGTGTTCATAAAGTGGCACCTCAGCTGTTGGTTTATATACAACATGTATAGATATCTGCTCATTAGACCCAGTTCTACCAACGTTGTTCATGAGAGGGGTATTGTAAGTAGAGGGTTATCACAACCAGCAAAAGCAGTGGTCACAGCAATAAATGTAAAACCCAAGTTGAAAAGGTGGTGATGCATAAAAGGTCGCAGTAAACCCACAGTGGCAGGTATTTGTTGAAATGAAATGCAGTGGAAGCGATATGTGTAATTTGACTTCAATGCAGTGTTTAGAGAAAGAAAAATAATAAAAGCTTTAGCTGTAGAGCCGAGGGTCAGCAACAGAAAAGCAACCGCAGAGCAGCTTAAGAGCACCGGCAGCAGCTCAGGGCGGGTAAAGGACGGATGAAGCCCCACGTTGCATGATAGAGGCGTGATCCTCCCGCAGACAGTGATGAGCGCGGGACCTCTGATGGATGGTCCGGCCTCGCGGCGCCATTAGGCCGAGAGGTCCGAGGGGCTTGTCTGAATGCGGCGTGCGGTGCCGCCTGCCTATTCATCACTCGGCTGCTGTGTCTGCTGAAACCACAAAGAATGAATGGTTCCAAGGGTGTGTAATCTGGAGCTATAGGAAGTGAGGCCTTTGACACGTACAATTTATAAGTCATAACCTCCCGCAGCAGCCGTTAATTTTGCCCTGGCGTAGGTGCTAAGAAGACTTTGTGATTAAATGAAATCGCAGTAGAGTTGTGGCTGACTTCCTTCTGCAGCTTTATGCTGCTGCACATACACAGGCAGGTGACAAATTAAAGGAAAAACCTGAATCCTTGATGCCGGCATCACAGATGGAGCAGCTATTGCCATCCAATTATTGGATGTAATATTCAGCATTTTTCAGATTACCATTAATTTCTTTTTTTTTTTAACCGATTCCCATTAAAATATACTCATTTAAAAATGCCTTTATTTGCCCTGCTGCACCTGCCCCTCTCCATCTGTAGCTTCAATCTTCAGATATGAGATTGTCAACTATTTTTGATAATTAATTAAAAGATAATATTCTCTGCTTCCAGCATCATTATGCCAACTTTAAGAGTATTTTTTGGTTATTTTACTCCTTTATTACAGTAGAATGAATATCTTTAGACAAAACAGGACATCTGGAGGCATCATCTTGGGTTTTGGAAAGCAAAGAGTTTTTGATATTTTCACCACCTTCTACCAAACCACTAATTCATTACTTGAAAACATGACCAACTTAACAATTAAAAAAAAGGTCATTCATTTTAGCCCAAGCAGTCATGAGAGAAGTCCCACCTGCAGCTCTGTCTGACTGGTCATTACAGCTCAAGTAATAGCCGACTTTCATTTTTACTCCTTGATGACCACTGGCCCAGACAGAAGCACATTGCGCGACCCCTCCTCCACAGTGAGGGGCTCCGGGGGCTTTGTTATGCCGCGGGGGGCATTTTGCTGCCATAGTTTGGGCCCACTTGTCCCCTGAGGCGGATGAGTCATTGCAAATCAATAAAAAAGTTGTTGTGAGTGACAACTTTCATCCTGTGATGAAACATTTTTATCATGGAAGTCGTCGGGGTGACAACGCGCCCATCCGCGGGGCGCCAGGGGTCACCGAATGGTTTGATGATGGTGTAAAAACGATGCGAACCACATGCTGTGGCCATCACAGTCGCATCTGGACTTGGTTGAGCAGCTATGGGGGATTCTGGACCGACGTGTTAGACAGAGTGTTGTGTTGATGTTGTGAGTGTGCTTGTTGTGTGTCTCTAAGTTTAGCCCTGTGATAGACTGGTTACCTGTCCAGGTGAACCTGCCTTCACCCTAAATCAGCTGGGATAGACTCCAGTCCCCCACGAGCCTAGTGAGGATTAAGGTGTATAGCTAATGGTTGGATGGATGGATGGATGGATGGATGGATGGATGGATGGATGGATGGATGGATGGATGGATGGATGGATGGATGGATGATAGAACTCTCCACCGCCGTCATAAAAACATCAAATGCATGAATATCTTCTGGTAGAGTTGAGTTCCATCTCTTCAGGAGAATTCTAGAAACTTGTAGCATCAACACTAAGGTGCACTGAAGCAGTTTTGGTATCATGCGGTGGCCAAACACTTTGCTAAGACAATTTCGGATGGTTTTGCCGCCATAGATTAAGCCAAGCTCTGGATTAAACTGAATTTAAAAATCTTAATACAAATTGTTTCTGGGAAACTGGAACCATATGAAGGTTTTTCCTTTATTTTGCCACCTGCCTTTAAGTGTGGCTATAGACGGTACTACCTCAAATTCAACCCCTTCATGTGGGTTTAGTGGGCTTCCACAGGTATCACATTAGGATTCAGCCCTTCACACACACTCAAACGGTCTGTTCAGTCACTCAGGGGGTGCCCAAACTGGACCCCAGAATTGGCTCCATCTCAGCTTTGTCACTCCTGTATGAATTGGACGCCACGGTATGGCGCAGATGCAGAGCGAAAAGGGGGCAAACTAATTTTCTGCAGCTAAACCGATCCAGCAGAATCTCTGTAATGCACACATGTGGCTCAGATGACATGAAATCTTTTTTCTCATTTCTGCCACTGATGGGCATTAACCCTCAGAAGATGATGGTTGGGGGGGGGAATCAGCAGTTTTATAGGCTTATGGCAGATTAGGATCCTGACAAATAATACATTTGTTGTTTGTTTTTTTCAGGATTATATGTGATGCTGGCGAAAATGAAATAAAATGAGACTTTTCATAAATAAGAAAGTTTATTTTTGTATTCAAAGTGCCATAAAAATAAAGTCTAACTGATTTATATGGGAACATTTACAACAATTTATCATGAGTGCAATGACCATCGCTTAAAAATTCAGATACGGCCACCCAGCAAAAAAAAAAAAGAATTTGGCACAGGTCAGCGTATCACCAGATTGGCAGGCCTGGTTTGAATGAGGTTTTTTCTTCATGACTGCTGGGACATTATGCAGTGTGATTGAAAATGGGCACCGCGAGCTGGAGTGCATCTTACATAAATCGAATGGAAAAACTCTTCTTTTTTTTCTTTTTTTTTTATTATATAAAGTGGGGGAGGAGAGTAGCTCGCGGAGAGCGGTGGAGTGTTTTGGAGTGTCCACTTTTAGACAGATACTCATCAAACAGTGGGAGACATGGTTACGGAGGTGGGAGGCGAGTCTGTCAGTCACGGAGCAGCCGATACACTTTCGTTTGAGGAAGCTGTCAGTCACCTGAGAGCTGCAGTAATAGCCACGGTTGTCACCAGGAAAGAAAGAAAAGAGAGAGAGACCAGGTAGAAGGTTCGAGGAAGAGGAGGAGGAGAGAATGATTTGGTAAACCAGAGGAAGAAAAGCTGCAGTTTCTCTGAGCTTAGAAATGTACAGCGTGGCCGCAGGGAACGGGCTCTAAGTGCAGCTCTTTCTAAAACAATTTAAAAGAATAGTGACATTTGTACCTTTACTGGGAAATACGTTCACTTTTTTGCGCGCGGAGATTAAAAGACTGCATTTCGTGTCAGTGTGGTAAATCACAAGCACAGGGAACGGCCTGGCTGTGGTGCTTGTGTAGTTTCTCCATCCGAAAGCATGAAAGTAAGTTTGTGTGATTTTTTTTTTATTAAAGGAGGATCTAAACATGACATACGGTAGAGTTACAGTCATTTAGAAAAATAACGAATGCAGCGGTAACCCTTTGAACCCCCCAAAAAACACCTGCAAGTTTAAAAGCAGTGCTATCTTTTTAAAAAATTAAACCATTTATCAGAGCCAGGAAGTGTAAAAATAAAGAAAGCAAAGCTACAGGCTATTCAGGAGGCTTTGAAAGTGTGACGTGTGGCATTTAAAATAGGAAAATATACCAAATCTTAGATCAAAATCCTACAAAAAAGGCCTTTATTCACCATTTCTTATATCAAAAAAGTGCCAAATGTTTGCAGTCATAAAAACTAGATGGTATAAACAAACTAAAGATTCTTTGCGGGACTTTTTGGCCGAACCGGGTTGAACTGCCGGCTGTGTACACGCACTATAAGAGTTTGTAGAGAATGTAGTTTGAAGTGCTGCCGTTTCTATAACTTTGTTGTTTGTTGCATTAGAACTTACTGCACAGGAGACATGGTTGGAGTTCTCTCTGCTTCTAGTCCTGGTTGTGCTGCTTCCATAGAGGACTTTCTAATGCGATAAACCCACAGTGAATAGAAATTAGAAATACACAGAAAACCGCTCAGAGACTGACTGTGTTTCAGCCTCAGTCCAGATCTTCTGCTTGTGTTGAATCTGATCTTTATATCCTGTAGAGACTCGGAGCTTTTACCCCAAAACATCTCGTATTTGTCAAGACTACACCGACCAGGATTCTGTTTGTGCAAAGTTCTCTTTCAGTCCTCCTCCGTCTCCCATGTTGACAGAAAGTATGAGGAGAAGGAGACAGATCAGATTTTCCACCTACCCTTTAGACACATTTCTGTTTTAGGGGTTTTAAAGAAGTTTATTTACCGCAAACAGTTCTTTACCACTCCGGTGAGGAGAAACATGTTTTCTGCTTCAACCTCAACTGAATTTGAAAAAAGAAAAGAAGAAGAAAAACAGTCTCCCAACAATAAACAGGCTCATATTGTCTTGACAACTCTTTCCGGCTCAACTTTACTTTGGGAGAAAGTTGCTGCGGATGAACTTCTGACTTTAGTGTTTTAGAAAGTTGGGGTCAGGTTAAAAAACAAGACGTCAAAACGCAACGATTCCTTCGGATCTAACTCGTCCATTCATCCTGTTCTTTCGTCGTGTGGTAACCTGACACACCTGGAGGGATCCCAACTGTTTGCAGAACATCCCAAAAAAAAGAAAGTGGATTTTCAACTGCAGCTCAAACCCAAACAGCACCGAGAGCCTCGTCCACATAACGTTAATTATCTCAATCTGTTCGGGCATTGTAGAAACCTCGGTGTTGGTTTTGATAGCGGCGTCGCTCTAGATTAGCACTTCAACACAGTTATTCTCAGGTAAAAGATTAAAGTGTTTTTCTTCATGAGAACCCGTAAACCGTCACGTACACACCTTCATAACATTCCATCAGCCTCATTCTGTACTCTGGCATTTGCAAAATTGCATCTCTTCCACCTCGACCTTGTCCAAAATGATTTAATCACCTAATTTTTAAGATCTAACAGTTTACTTTTTTGAACACAAATGGGTTAGACTTCCAGTCTTTTTTTTTTAACTTTTGAAGTTGATTCCTGTCATTGGAAAAAAAAGACAGAGCACAACAGTTTCACCTCAAGGTCAATTTAACTCTTCTATTTATTTTCTCTCTCTCGCTCTTTTATTATTTTTTTTATTCTTCCACTGTGAGGGGGTTCGCTGCATCGAGTGCACGCTGTGAACAGTTGCGATCGGTTCAAGTTGTCCTTTGCCGTGAGTGTTTTTCCACTGCGCTGCACAGAAAGGTTAAAAAAAAAAGGAAAAAGTTTAGAGGTGGAAGAGCAAAACGCGGCTAAATCAGATTACAATTTGAGAGGTTTCATCAGAATGTGGTGCATATTTGCCGTTAAATCCCAAAAAGAACTTTAATTGATTGTTATTTGCTGTCCTCTAGCTCTCTTCACGCTGCCATGTCTGTGTATTATGACTGTTTTCTGTTTACTACAAGACATAACAGATTGTCTTGCAGAGTTTAGGACATAATCTGACAGTAAACTGACATAACAGCAGTCTGTAGAAACCTTGTTTACTGTCCGCTGCCCGCAATAACATAACCAGTTCTAATACCCAGCCAAGGCCCCTGGCTTAAAGAGTTTCTGTGTGCACTGATGTAAATAAAACCCTTGTTTTCCCTCCATAACCTAATCCTTGGACTTTATTATACAGTTTAGAGAAGGTTTTTTGTACCTCCAGCCTGATAATCACTCCGCTCCTCCAACCTACTTTCGTCTTTTCATCCCCTCCTCCTTTGTGCTTTATCCTCTTCCTCTCATTCTTCGCTGTGACCCGGCTGTACTGGCACAATGGCGCCGTGGCCCGATCGCAAATAATACTTAAATTGAAAGCTCATTAACGAAAGATTATGGCTCTCCCCGAATGGCCACGCCGAGCTTTTCATTGTACACAGTGCAAAGAGTGGAAGCACAAAAGGAACAAACATTGACCCCTGCAGGAGTATGAAAGACCAGAGCCGGGCCTTTGTGCAGCGATTTGCAGACGCGCCCTTGACCAGAAGCGATGACCTCCCTGCTAATAAGTGAAGAAAATCAAATATATATATATATGTACAGAGAAAGCTGGCTTGACATGTCGCAGCATTTCACTTAACTTCTTCCCCGCTGCTCCATTTTTGGCTCCTTAAACATCGGCACCGAGCAGAAGCAATCAGGAGGGAGGAAAAAGGAAAGGAAAGGAAGGGCTAAACCCACTGTGATTACTGCGAGAAAACCCGGCGGGAGGTCAAAGAGAAATGTATAGCGAGAGGTAAGGGGGAGCTAATTGGCTTGCTGAGCAGCGAAACCAGCGCCATCCATTCCCTCGGCTTTATTTAGACGTGCCCTTCATTAGGTGAGTACAAAGGGGACGGAGGAATGATCACATGTATTGAAGGGAGGTAGAGTAGGGCTTAGAGCGAGTGCGCAGGCGACGGAGGGGGGTCTCCTTGTTTATATGTACATGCCTTTGTCTCAGTGTGAGCGTCAGAGGATGGAGACAGCGATGAGATGGATGAGGTGGGCGACGTGTGCACGCATGCAGCTCGGCTTGTGTGGAGACTTTGTCAAGAACCCCGGCGGCACACCCCGAGTGTTTACGTAGGAAAAACAGTTTGCGTTCAGAAATAAAGAAGAACACATGAATATACACGGACGCATCCTCCCGCTAGACAAAAACATTAAGTTTTTACATAACAGACGGGAAAATTTAAAAAAAAAAGGAGAAACTCTGGGTGAAAAAAAAAACATTATCAGAGAGGAACCCATGTTAAAATGACATTTATTGAAGCATCAAGTCTCCGGTTTTATCCAACAAACAGCCTCGATGTGGCAATATGAACGGCGGACTGAAAAGCCCATTCTAGTACATTAAAAGCCTTCTAACAAGGCCATGAAGTGGAATTGTTTCCTGCCGTACTCGGCGGTGAACAAGTGTTGAATCAGGCGAGATGCTGGATAATGGCCTCTCCTTCAAACTACCTCAGCTATCAAATGCTCTGCGTATTGACCTGCAGTAATCATCTTCACTAAGTGGCAATTTAGACAATTATCCCCCAAATTTCTCTTTTAAAGTAAGTAGTCTCTCAAATAAATTCATATTATCCAGCACAATGTGCCCACACTCATCTTAGGAACATTTTCTAAAAAAAAAAAAAAAAAAAATGACATAAAGGTCCAATCTGTCTTTTTTTTTTTTTCGACCGTATTAATTACAGGTCGGACTTTTGCTGAACAAAAAAAAAAATGGCTTGTCAATTGATGGCAATTGAAAATGTAGGCTTGTTTTATCCCCTTTGTGTACAAACAATGCTGATAGATCCCATTAGCACTCGGAGACCGTCTGAGGAAGACAAACACAAGGTCTACTTATTAGCTTGTTGTTGGGCTGTTTTGCCACATTTCAGCTCCACAAGGTTTCACATTTTCATACAAGAAGTCTTTCTGTGACAACTGAGCAAACTCCAGTGAACCGTAGTGGTTGGTGCACATGCATAACAAGATATATACGAGTATATATATAGGTATGACCGTTAAGGTCATACCTGTGAGATAAGAAGGAGACTCTTGTTCTTAAACTGCATTCTAATTTTCTCACCGAAAGGTTGAAGGTAATCCAGATCACCGAGGTCTGTATCCTGTGTTGGAGCATTATTCTTAGACTTTAGTTTCGTTTTGATCGATGTTTGGTAGGTACCAAAACGACATGGTTAAGTTTAGGACGATATTCTGGTAGATCAGTCGTAGCAACTGGACTTGCTTGAGCTCCTTGAAGACGTCTCATCCAAGAGACTTCATCAGTTCTGACTGACTAGTTGGGAGTTCCACATACTGATATCCTAAAGGAGCCATTAACACCTGAGTTTCAATTTGGGGTTTGTTGCTCCTCCCCCTCGTTATATGGGTCGTTAGTGCTCCCCCTGCCACAAAGGGGTTCGTCAGGGTCTTTTGTTAATGGCTCCTTAAGGATATCAGTATGTGGAACTCCCAGCTAGTCAGTCAGAACTGATGAAGCCTCTTGGATGAAGGTGGAACGTCACGTCCAGTTGCTACGATTAATCTACCAGAATAACCACGACCTGGATGACTGAGAATCTTCACAGACATTTAGGAAGATATCATCTGTTAGTTGACATTTTCACAAGGTGGAAGCTTGGTTAAGTAGAGGAACCAACATTACTTGGTCAGGTGTCCCAAATGTGCTTCATATAGCTTCACTGTTGCTTCTCTCCAGTCAACCAGTGACATTAGTTGTGATGGGGCCTAGAAAATGGAGAAAAGGCTTCAAAAATGTTGTGAAATGGTGTATTTTAACTCAAACACAAGTTATCATTGGTGAAAGTGTCAACCAAAGTGTAAT
>NW_007577783.1:989264-998115 GCF_000690725.1 Stegastes partitus
AAATCCACTTAAGTTGCTCCTTTCCAATCACATTTTAGATTGGGTGGCGCTCTGGTAAGCAGGAAAATAGGGATAAAGCTTTACAAATGATGCCCAAGTGTGTGTTTTAACCCCAAGTTCGCTCTTTTCCAAAAACCAAGTAGCCCAGACTTAGCCAAGATTCCAACATGTAGTTATGAAAGTCTCAACCAAAGCATGATACTCTCTTAAACCCAGTAACATAGTTGTGGTAGCTACCTGTACGTAACCAAACAACGAGTGAAAACAAAACTTAAATCTAAAAATAATGGTTTAGCGCTGGTTGCAAATCACGGCCTCTCGGATGAAATTCCTTTTGGTGACTTACACCTCCATCCTTCTTGCTTTTGGGTAAGAAAATGTACATTACTTTTACAAGAACCTCATTTTTATGGAGTTGGAAGAAGACCCTACCGTTGTTCCTTTCGTGCTGCTGCTGCTACGCCATCACAACATCCATCTGTAGTTTTCTGATTCACTGCTGTTTGGCATCTCTGCATCTCCTTAGTAGTATTTCACTCGCTGGTGATGCTCTCATTAAAATAAATCCATACCACATGATTTGGCTGACTTATTGTAATGGCGACGGCGGCCAAGACGAGTGTGAAACGTGTCATTATGTGGATGACGTGTCATCGTCGCACCAGCAACACTCTGCTCAGTTCATTCGCACGCTGAACCGAGTCGACTTGGCTCGCTGTTGCATGCAGGTTCTGGTTGGCAAACACCTGACTTACAACACCTGTGTGTGTGTCTGTGTGTGTGTGTGTGTGTGTGTGTGTTTCCTTTTCCAGTCTGTGCAGAAAGTTAGCGAAAGCAGGCGCGCTCCTCTTTTTTCCCTTCCTTTGTGTATGATTCTCCTGCTGCAACCTGCACATGCATTATTGAGCAGCAGAGAACATTGTTCCACGGCGTTTAATTTTTCAGCAGCCAGGGGTGGACTGCAGACACACCCCATCCTCAAGCCACGGGTTAGAGGGTCACTGATGCGTGCTGTCTCGTACAGAGCTGTGCATGTTCACTTATTTCCCTCTACTGCACTTCTTTCCTCGTGCAGCAAGTCTTCCCGATGCATTATCTAGTAAGCCTTTAAATTCATCACATGCTGCTTTCAAAATGACCCAATTCTTTACTTCACCCCCGACATCGGGTCTTACACTACATTGAATTTTAAATCAGGAGACGTGTGCTCGGATCCCACCTGTTTTTTCTGTGACCTCAGCGGAGCGCGGCAAAGGTTATCGGCGATGTTTCATGCAGCATTTTTTAGCCATATGATCCTGACACATGAGATGCTTCCTGGCTTTATTGTGTCCCATAATACAGGAATTGATTTGCCTCCATAAACATAATAGCATAATATGCTCAGTGCACTGTGCTCCACACTCCACCACTAAGGAGATTTTTCTTTCTGGATCTTGTGGGAAATTAAACCAGCTTGCTCCTGAGTAAGCACACACACACACACACACAGACACACACAAAGACACACAAATGCACACATTTGCATGTAGAGGAAACAGCACAAGCAGGGATGGAGAGGCTTGTATCGGCATACAATAAATCACATTTCCTTTCATTTTTATGGTACATAATCTCTCCCATACCTGTGTATTAAAAGTTTTTTTTTTTTTCTTTGTGCAGCCCTGTTTCATAGCAATACCTGCTTAGTCTAGCTTTGCAAGTCATTATTGGAGCCGCCGAAGGATTGCTGTGGGTTAAGTGATAAAGGCAAGCATGCAAGCTGAGAGCTTAGTCTGTCGCGGCTAAAGGTTAGCTCACAGATTTACGACTGCCATCCCTCTTTGCCCGGGCTGTTTAAAGAGGTAGACACTTTTAATATTTGAGCTGCTCTGATTGATTGCGGCCAGACTTTGCTGTCTTATGCCTACAGTGGATGAGATGAGAAGAGAGGGGAGGACAGCAACTGAAACCACTTTTCAAACTTTGATTTTTTTTTTTATATTGACTCGGTGCAGTCTATACCTGAGACATCATTTGATATTCCAGACCAGTGGGTCCCAGGCTCCCAGCTTGGTAACCGGTCGACTTACAACACCTCGTTCTGTTAGGATGTTTGCCTTTTTAAAGCTGTAGGTCGGTTAAAATATATCTCATGTTTCAGATTACCCCAAAACCAAATGATAACATTTACCAGAGAAAGAAATTTTAATTTTTTAAAACTTTCTCACAGTTTTTCAACAAACAGAATCGTGTGTGATGAGCTGTTCTGTTGGAGAGCTTAACCAAATCTGAGCGTGAAATTGGGATGTTTTGTTATTTTACTTTAAAATTCACCGAAAATCAACCGTTTGCACAAACAGGATTATTTAGAAGTGACACATTCAACACAAAACAACACAAAATCTGAGGGACGTGAATTAGGATGAAGTGCAGGCGGTGTTTACTCAGAAGCACAGAAACAAACTTTATTTGTTCTTCACTTCATTTTTTTTTTTTTTTGTGAAATAAACAACTAAAGAATTTCAACATTCATTCCTTCGGTTTTGATGATTTATGGCACCGTAACTTTGTTGTGCTGCTCCAAAGACACTTGTCGGTTCTTTGTGCTTGTTGTATGATTTATGGTGGTTTAACTTGCTGCACAAAAGACATTTTTTGAATTCCCTCGTCTTCTAACTCGTTATGTTCCCGTGAAAAATGAGCCCACAGTGAGTGAAAATGTGACAGAAGCAAAAAAAAAAAGCTGCTCCGCCTCAGATTTATGTTGTGACCAGTCGCTAAGTGAAACTATCACAGCCCTGTCTCCCAAAAAGATATTCCTAAACTACTTTTGTTTGCGATGCATCACAAATACGTTTGACGTGTGTTTTATTGGGGCTGCAGGGTGGTGCAGTTGGTTAGCACTGTTGCCTCGCAGCAACAAGGTCGCCGGTTCGCGTCCCGGTGGGGGCGCCGGAATCTTTCTACGTGGAGTTTGCTCCCCGTGCAGCGTGGGTTCTCTCCGGGTTCTCCAGCTTCCTCCCACAAGGTCCAAAAACATGTTGAGGTTAATTGGTGATTCTAAATTGTCCGTAGGTGTGAATGTGAGTGTGCTTGGTTGTCTGTCTCTAAGTGTAGCCCTGTGATAGACTGGTTACCTGTCCAGGTGAACCTGCCTTCACCCTGAGTCAGCTGGGATAGACTCCAGCCTCCATGACCCTAGTGAGGATTAAACGGTGGATAGATGAAGGATGGATGGATGTATCTTATTGTTTTGCTGTCGCTCCTTTTCAGCCGACCAATCACACATGAGATGGAAACCTAACCTAGTAGTGATTACATCTATGAAACAAGTGACAAAGAAAGTCTAACTTCCCCTCTCGAACCTCGAAGCCATCTTCTCTTGCCTCCATCCTCACATGGACTTTGTGGCTTTTTCCCAAACCGGAAGCCATTTCTTACTCCTTCAGAATCTTTCAGTCCAGTTCATAAAACATAGATGACAATGCTTCAACGCATCAGTATGCTGGATGTGACATCCTGAGGTCTGGCCAGATAAACATTTCTATCAACAAAATAAACTCAACAGAAAATGACAAATGAAAACATTAAAAAAAAAAACGGCGGTGAACTTTCGACCTCGGCCGGGACAACTTCTCTCACCCGCCAGAGTCTGTCTCCTGGACGGTTGCAGGGGTCTCTGGACCTGCAGCGCTGGAAGGCTGCCAGCTGAACCGAAGTCGTGAGAGGAGAGCAGACCGGCAACGGCGGAGAGATTAGTGGCCGGCAGCGTGGTCTCCTGGGAAATGCAGTGCTACAGGCGAGGAGGAGGAGGAGGAGGCGTCACTGAACCATGAATGGAACAAAAAGGGCCAACAGTAATACACTGGAGATGTGCCAAGAGCGAGCCATGTGTGTGTGTGTGTGTGTGTGTGCACGTGGATGCATATGACCAGAATAGTGAGCACCTGATTGGTTTTGAGTAATCTTTGCGTTATATATACGGCGCGTGTCTCTGCGTGTGGACACAGGCGAGTGGAAATCTGCAGCTGGCCTGGGTTTGAGTGTCTCTCAGGGATGAGTAAAATATCAGTAAGCACACACAGTCGCGCAAACGTCTGCCAAGCCTCTCTCTCCAACACACACACACACGGCAAATGCACGAAAATGTACAGTTGTGTGCTGACATACATACACTTTTGGAGCACTTCCCATCCGGCGGTGCACGCGCTCAGACACGCTCGGCGAGAGAGCCAGACCAGTGTGCTAAATAAAGACAGACAGTAGAACAGATTTTCACACCCAGCGGGACCATTAGCAGCTCAGTTAGACCACCAGCAAACTTCCATCCTCATCAGCATCACAAGCACATTTTTGACACCTGCCATCAAAGAGTGAGGCGAACGCACACACAGCTACACACACATCACACACAGGCTCATAAACACTAATTCAGCTCCAAACACTCATTAGGAATCAATGCAAAGTTTTGCTCAATCTACCAAGAAGTAAGTTTTTGCAGTGTTTAAAGTACAACCTGAGTGTGTGTGTGTGTGTGTGCATGTGCATGTGTGAGGCCCCGGGGCAGCAGCTGAAATATGTATGCTCTGTCCGGTGGCGCTGGGCCTCCCCGAGGACCGAGCTAGGAGGGAGGTTCGCCGCTCGTGGCCTCCACAGCATCCGCAGCCCCACAGCCTTCTGGGAACTGTAAAGTAACTGACTTATCTGTAAAAATTCAGCAGTGCACTTTGCACCAGGCACGCTAAAGTCTGAGAAGAAAAAAAAAAAACAGAAAACATGTCATCTGCGAAGCGGGGCGAAGCTCTCAGACATATCGAGAAGTCGCATCTATTGAAATGAGCGCTCATGAGAGGATGTTTTGCCTTGAAAATGGACATAAGTGATTACCGGGGAGGTTAATTCAGCTCAGCCAGCCGCTATTCAGCCCCGCATTACCTTCGGTCCAGTGTGTTTTTGCTCATTGTGAAATAAAAAAATAAAAAAATCCAGACGCGATGCTGAGTACCGGAGAAAACAACCTCTTTGTCTGAGGTCAAGGGTACATTATCATGCAGGAGTGGCATGCATAAGTCATCACAAATAATTCAGCCGAAGTCACAAAGCAGAAGTGGGAAAATAATTAAATAATCATAATAAAAAAAAAAAAAAAAGTCAAACTAATTTACATAATTGGCTTAACTATGTTTAAATTATTCCCAAACTTCTCGTGTGTGTTTTAAACGTATTATTGTCGTTATATTTCACACGTTCCACCTTAAAGACCGACGCTTTGTTTTGACCTTTTGTAAGCCCAGTGTTTGGAGGGAAACAGGAGAACGTTCCCCCAACTATATGTCTTGTTATTTTAAAAATGAATTCTCCCAGTTCTCCTCAATTATGAATTCTCACCCCGGGGCAGGCATTTGTACCTGGCACTGTTCTCATTAATGAGGGAGCTGATTTAATTGACTGTGAGCTGCAGACTTGGTTCGCCAGCGTCCGTCTGACACACTAACCTCCACGTATACATGCGCGCACACATGCGCTGGCACGTCCCGGCTCCGAGCCGACCCGGGCCACGGCCCCGGGGAGCATCGGCTGGCATCGGCCGCGGCGGTATGCAAATGAGGGAGGGCTCCGACGCACAATGAGTCCTTTGTGTTGTACAGGAAGCAGAGCGGACAGTGGAAGTTTTGTGTTTACATTCACTGAGAGTGTATTGGCACTAATTGGTCAATGTGGGTGTGTGTTTGCATTTCATGGAATAAATGTGGCCCGAGACAGCTGATACAGGATGCTGCTGCAGCCTTTTAATCAGGGCTGGTGGTTATATACAACATGCACCGGTGTGTCTCTGTTATTTCACTATACAGCAATCGTCACCTTCTCGTACCCTCAAGCCTCTGCATGTTGCACTTTCATACTCCCTCTGGTTGTGTGACAGATTAATTTCCTCTGAGATAAAAGTACTTTTCACAAAAAAAAAAAAAAGATAATTTCAGTCTTGCCACAGTGATGCTATTACAGTTTTCCATTTTCGGGACTTTAATTGTTGTTACAGTTGTGTTGCTAAAGTGCTGAATATGTAGCCAGTCATGCGAGTAGGTGATGCGGATTCCTGTGTGGGTTAATTGTGCATCAGTCTGTTTGTAATGCCTCGAGGCGGGGAGGACTGTGCTCCTTTTTTTTTTTTTTTCCCTCTCTCAATAAGGGTGAGTAAGGATGAGCTCTGTGTGCTGCTGGTCACTGCGCTCGCCTCGCAATTCCCAGTGTTGATTATTATGTAGAAAACACTGGCAAAAAAACAAAACAAGTGGTTGCCTATTTCATTGGTGTATTTCATGTCAGATAGATGGGAATTTTGTTTAAGGCGCTAACAATTGGAAATAGGATGATAAATAAACACATAACCTTGAATGAAATGTATTGGCATAACATAATGTTGCATAGCATGGAATGCATTTACATAACATAGCATAACATATACTGAGCGTTACATGGCATAGTATAAGATACATTAACATAACATATCATATGTATAGCATAGCATAATGTGGCATAGCATAACATAACATGACGTAGCATAACATAACCTTGCATGAAATGTATTGGCATAACATAATATTACATAGCATGGAATACATTAGCATAACATATACTTAACGTTACATGACATAGTATAGGATACATTAACATAACATATATGTATAGCATAGCATAATGTGGCATAGCATGACATAGAATAACATAACATACTTAGCGTAACATGGCATAGCATACGTAAACTTAGCATAACATAGCTTAGTATAACATAGCATGACATAGCATAGCATAACATATACTTAGCGTAACATGGCATAGCATACATTCACTTATCATAACATAGCTTAGTATAACGTAGCATGACATAGCATAGCGTAACATAACATATACTTAGCATAACATGGCATAGCATACATTAACTTAGCATAACATAGCTTAGTATGACATAGCATAACATAACATATACCTAACAAGGTAGAATACCATAACGCAGCATAGCATTACATGTATTTACATATCATAGTATAGCATAGCATAGCATACTATAACATAACATATACCTAACAAGTTGAATACCATAACATAACATAGCATTACATGTATTTACATAATATAACATAGCACAGCATAGCATAACGTAACATATACCTAACGTAATGTGGCATAGTAGAGGATGCATTGACATAACGGTTTTATTTGCATGCCTTTTAAATTTGTAACAAAGATTTCGTGCATCATGATGGCAAGACGGTTCTGGGTGTGAACCTGCCGGTGCCTTTTTGCCCCAAAGCTAAAACATGAAAGCAGCAAAAGTTGAGCCAACGCCTTCAACAGGGGCTTTTTTTTTCTTCTCGTTTCTTCAGCACTGGGTTTTCTCTTTTACTGCAACATATATAAAAAAAGAACTTATGAGCTCATACAGCCACTATATCTGTTATGGAAAATGTAATTAGATCCTCGTATATTCCATTATACTTTGATTTGCAACCAAGACCCTGAATTTTGTGTTTTACTTTTCATAAATAAACACATTTCCAGCATAAACGGATGTAGAAAAGCCACACGTCGGTGCATGAAAATTCACCGGAATGCAGGAAAGGAAATATTCACATAAAACCTACGCCCATGCCAGAGTGTAGCCCACCTCCCACCCAGTGTCAGCTTAGATTATTCTCTTACTTTTGTGTTTATTTTTCCATGAAATTGTGAGGAACACTCTGAGAAGCCCGTGAGCACAACACCAACAAAAAATACTGCTTTTGTTGTGTTTCTCCTGTTACCCTCGAACTGGACATGATAATTTGTCTTAGATTGATTTATTATTCTGCTCCTTATTTGTCCTTGGCGGGAGCGGAGGGGGAGGGGGTTCTCCAAATTAGACGATGATTTATTTCTGATGAGAATAAGAAAAAGACTACTGTGAGCGGGACATTTTTCCTGTGGGTAGTCTCTTCTGTTGAGCATGTTGTAGCTTTATGTCTCTAATTGCTTGCTGTCGATTAAGGAGGGAATAACAGAGTTTTTTTTGTCCACTTAGGGAGAACAACATGAGGTGTAAACACAACATTTTGATTGCCATTTCATGGTACAACCATGTAACACTAATGTTCTGCAGGGTTTGGTGATAATACTCCGTAGGTTTATTATTACAATCAATTAAAAGTCAGACTGAAAAGGTAGGGCTTGATAGAATTTAGCAAACCTTCTCTGCTGCCTTCAAGTCTTGAGGAGGTCTGTTCCATCGACTGTAACGACAAAAAGATGCCTCACTGTGGGTTTTTCTTCAGACTTTGGCTATCTTTACCAGAAGACCGGAGGTTTCAGGAAGGTTCATGGGATAAAAGCAAATCCCATAAATAGGCAGGACTGAGACCATTAAAAGCTTTATAAACCAGTTAAAGATTCCCAAAATCAATTTCAGAGCAGACAGGTGTGGTGCAGACTTCCAAACTGGTGTAATGTGTGTTCCACTTCACACACCTGCAGCTGAGTTTTGGAGAAGTTGTAGTTGAGCTAGTGTCTCTGTCTTGGCCTGAGATTGGCAGAGACTGGATTCAATGATGACTGTGAGATCTTTTTTTTTTCCATCACTAGATTTCAGTTTTGTCCTGATTGAGCTGAAGAAGTTCCTTTTTTTATAATGCAATGTCTAAAATACAGGTAAAAAGGGCATTGATTGGTCAAATTCATCAGGAGACAAAGCAATGTATAGCTTGGTGTCATCTGCATAGCTGTGGAAATTGATGCCATGCCCCTAACATGGCAGCATGTAAAGGTTTAAATGTGTATGCCCCAAAATTGAACTACCTTCAGTAGTTTTCCAGCTTTTAACCAAATATTCATCCAC
>NW_007577783.1:999320-1008171 GCF_000690725.1 Stegastes partitus
TATTAGTGGTGGCGGGAAGCCGTTTTTCACCATTTTCTAACTTTCATAGAATAATTTTATTACGAGGAAAATATCGGACACGGTTAATGAAAAATAATCAACGCTCGCAGCCCCCAGCGGTTGTGTCCCCGGAGTGTATTTTCTGCCACCGTGTGCCGATTCCACAGCGAGATAACAGCGGCGAGCTCTCATGGACTTCCTAATGAGAGGGACTACTGGAGATATTCATCAGTGATCAATGTGTTCTTTGGCCTCGCGCCTCCCCCCGTGGCTGAGCGGGTATCTGTCTGTGGGTGATACAGTATTTGCGCTTGTTTGCATATGCCTCCCTTCCTCCCTCCCTCCCCGGCTGCCTCTCACCTCGTGCTCTTTTTATCTCCCCCGTCAAAGATAAAAGCGAAGCGCGCATCGCCAGGGAACAATTAGTCTCGGCCATCTCCGATCACTATTGCATGTCTCAATTTCCCTCATTTTCAGACTATCTTCTTGTGTGCCATTAACCCACACTGCTTTGGGAGATGCCCAGGCACTCTAACTCTAAAGGCAGCTCAGTCTATTTTACATTTTATCTCTATTTTGCATCTGTTAAGCCCTCTGCCTGCCATGCTTGCTCTCTCATAAATCATTTTTCACTCATATTTTCTTCATCACTTAACCTAAGTGTTCTTTTTTTTTTTTTCCTTCTTCTTCTTCTTCTTCTTCTTCTTCGGGTTCATTGTGTATACTTTCTTTGCTCCGCCAGAGTCTTGGCTTCACAGTGTGACTTTCCGATTAGCTGTGTCTATGTTTTGGCTTGTTTTTTTGAGGGGGGGGGTTTTTTTTTATGCTTCTGCTGTGTGAAGGCTTTTCTTCATGTTTGACTAGCTTAAGGGATCAGATTTTAACAGAACACAGCACAGCCAGAATGGCAAGGGGCCCAATTTTGAACTTGAAAACAGTAGGTAGTGATGTGAGTTGAATCTAATGGATCAATACTGTGTGGTATTTTATTGAGTCTCCTCTGTCTTCTCGTGTTTGCTATAAATATTTATTTATGCGGCCTACAGGCTGGCGCCGCGCTCAGGTTATCAAAAGTCAGAAGTCAAACCAAAGAGCTGTTTATAAATATGCATCAAGAAGGTGCCGGAATTTATGAATATTCATCTTCTCGAGGATTTGTTATGCACATTTGAACCGCAGACGACTACTGTTCATCTGCCCATGGTTTCGCTTGATTTTCTTCATTATGTATCTTTGTGCGTGCCGTGATTAATCACCTTGGATCTCTGTTCAGTGAAGGCGACAGCATTTCCACTTATAGATTTGAGAAATTGTTCCGAAGTACTTCAACATAAAACTTAATGGTTGGACCTGTTCTGTGGCCTTCTGAAATAACATCATTAGTCATCTGGCTGTTTCATAACTTCTCTGGAGATGCACGTCGTCGCGAGTTCATTAGGTACATCTGCCATTGCTAAACTGGTACAAAAGTCCCACTACGATCCTTTTGCAGATTCATATGAGCTTTACACTCGAGCCACGTGAGTTTATAGAACACCAAGAGGAACTGTCGGTGGTTCGCAGTTTACCGAAGTTACAAAAACTTCAAATATGGCCGAACCAAGGAGGTGTTCAGGGAACGATTCTGACGCACCAGATAAGAAGGAAAGATGACAGTCGAAAGAAAAGATAAAGAAATAAGCAAGTGTCGAAAGTGTAACTGTTCTCACTGCCAGTAGGGGGAGACAGAAGACGAATGCTTTTAGACACATTCAACTTCTCCTATATTTAGCATATGCTAAGATGTTCTTCAGAATTTTTGCTAAAAAGAGCACATCAATGAAAATGTCCCAGTTGAGTATTTTCATATTAAAACATCTAGAAGCTGTGGATGTGTGACAACATTGTGTTTGATAATATTAGGACTGAACAAGCACATAATTTCAGTTTTTCATTCAAATACTGTGATTTGATCTAAGATATAATATTTTAAATCAAGCTTCAGTTCAATAATCATTTCATATTATTGTACAGTACAGGTGATGGAAGCTTGACTGCTACACAAGGAGGACGGTATGAATTTGTAAAACTACTAACTTCAACATTTTAACTCCTCAGTCATACGTAGTGCATCGTGTACTGTGTCTTATCCTGATTTCGATGTCTATGTGATTATTTGTTTAGCCCTGTTCCACCTAGTATTTGTTTAACTAGTACATAGAAAGCGAACCTGTACCCCAAAAATGATGTTTCTATACAATGAAACTGCCTCCCCAATTACTTCCCATCATATATTAGATGTTGGGACTCATCCTAAACAGAGAAGAAGCTCAATAAAAGTTTGGAAAAGGTCGGATTTTAACCCAAAACATGCTTGTCTATTTATGTATCCTAAACTTAACCACATAGTTTTGGTGTCTAAACCTACCTGAATAAATAAGAAAGTAAACAGAAGGTTAAAATGAAACTTGACACATGATCCAAACCCCGGTTTCCTGCCTCCCTACATGACTCCTTCAAACTGGAAACCTCTCCGACTACATCACAGTCTTAACTTTCAGCGAGGGAATTTGAGCAAAATTATGCACCTTTCAAAATGTAAATGCAGTTCGCTTGTAATGGTATGTAATTTTTTTTTGGAGGCTGGGTTGCACAATGAAGTGTTCTCAGGAAATTAGGCGTGTAGCTCCGGAGGCCTCGTGGTGAATCTGAATCGGTGATTGAAAGCGAAAAGCTTGTAAATCATCTCAGGTTTCTCACTCCGTTTCACTTTCATCGCCTGTTTTCCTCCCCATTCCTTTCACTCTTATCAGTCTACCTCCAGTGGATTTGTCGACCCGAAATAGAGGAACCAAATATCAGCACTATACATCATTTTGACAGTTTAATTTCAATGCCTGATTATCAGTCAATTTGATAATTATATTATCCAACCATCCAATTAATGTGTTCTATATTTACAATGATCATCAAGTAAGCTCCCCCATTTTTGCATCATCCATTAACGGTGAGATATTACAACCGCGAGGGTCCCTGGCAGTTTGTCTGTGAGGCTTTTTTTTGATTGAGATATAAAAAAAAATCTGTCTGTTGCCACATCCAATGCGAGCGTCGCCCTGCGGAGAGGTTCTCGCTGGTCTTCCTCAATCCATTCCTTCACACTCAACAGAGCGTGTTCGGGAAACACAGAGAGAGCGAAAGACAGAGCGAAACGGAGTGGAGGCGAACGAATGATGAAAGGATTTCATGCCTCCTCCTTGGCTTTGCTCCTCTCCTGTCTGCTCTGTCTTTCCCAGAGGAAAGTGCTGCGCTGTGCCAATGAGTTAGTGACACAAATACACAGAGCAGGAAGATGCAGGGCCAATCCTTCATGACTTGATGCCTCTGCTTCCTCTTCCCTGTTAGCCAGATATCTCTGACACTCCCAGCGCAAGTCACAATCACCCCGCACAGGCAGCAGTGCATCACATGAGATTAGGGAGCTCCAAATGGGACATGTTCAGAAAGGGTTTCCATCTAGAGCCTGGCATCGTGGTGTTTACTTTCCAGTGGTAGCAGCATTTGCTTTGTCTTAGATAAGATCTTAGTGTCTGACCGTATACAGTCTGATGGATGCGTGCATCACATACGGTTACATCTCTGTTCGCGTCATCCAGTTTAAAGGATTTTTACGTTGTTGGAGAGCTGCTTGCGCCTCGTGTATGCCAAACCTTTTCAGAATTAAAGTTCAGGACAAATAAATGTGCTTCCCTCTCTTGTGTCTCTTAAACTCCCACATTTTCACATGTCTGCCTTCAGTGTTCTTCATCCAGATGCTACTGAGGCCTGGTTTAGTCTTATCAAAAGGATTAATTCCAAACTGTTTTCTTTGCAGATGACGTGCCTCCCTACTTCAAGACAGAGCCAGTTCGTAGCCAGCTCCACCTGGAACGCAACAGGCTGGTGCTGACCTGCATGGCGGAGGGAAGCTGGCCGCTGGAGTTTAAATGGATCCACAACAGCACGGAGTTAACGCGCTTTTCACTGGAGTACAGGTGAGTGCAGGTGTATTTACTTTGATTAGGAAAAACAAGAAAGTGTTACAGACTGATAAGTGATAAATGGGGTAAATTAAACGGGACAGAAGTCTGAATTTGCCAACACAATAAACGTATTTGTTTTAAATTGAGGCAATATATAGAAAATCATTCTCATGAGAAATTTCTGAGGGAATTTGCACGAAGCTGTTTCAACTAAATGTACGAAGAATCTTTCCAAAGTGCAGGACAACAGTCACTGCATTCTGGCTTCATCGTGGCCACGTTTCTGGACGTTTATTCCTCACTGTGGGTTCATTTTTTTACTGCAATATAAAGTCCTGCACCGGTATGGTAACAGCACAACCACTGCTACAAGTAGAAATAACTAAAAAAGGTCTTCTGTGCAGTTTGAGACAGTTAAAAGGCGATGATTCACGCAAAAAAAAATGAAACTGACAGTTGAATTTCTTTGATTATTAACTAAATATAAAAAACCTTGAGTGTCCACAAGTGTTGAAAATACTAGAGAAAGGAAATGGTGCCTCTACATACTATCAATATTTAACTACTCGCATTTTTTGATTAGTTTCCACACTTGTCTCCTAAATCTCTCTGCAGTTAAGCCCCGTTCAGCTGAATAGTCTGTGATTTTTTTGCCATGCGACTGTTGGTTGCAGCTTAACAAGCGACGGCTTCGCGGTTGTGCCAAGGAGAGCAGAATTTTTCCGTTTTTTTATAGAAACTGATTCGTCCAAATGGTTCATTTTTTGATGAATTTGTAAATGAGACGTGTAGAATAAGATGATTCTGATGAAATGCGATGATTTTCAGCTTTAGATCTGATTGATTTTCCAGATGGCTTGGTAGCCACGGATGAGTTGAAAATCTAATGATTCTCTCTGTTCTACAGGGTACAGTGTCTGATAAATAATGTAATTCTGGTGATTTTTTAAAAACATTTTAAACCCACTGGCAGGGTTTGGGGCTCCAAAGGTTAAAAGAAAACATCCAAACCCAACCTTTAATTAGTTTAAGCTCGTTTAGAAGCAGCAATCGCAGCATGTGTCTCATATGGTGTCATGACGCTACTTCTTAAACCATTCGATGTAGATTCAGAGCGCCAAACGTCTTCTTTGTTCTTTTAACACTAGTGTAGTTAATGTTCTCTCTCTCTGTAGGGCCATGCACATTTCCAAACAAACTTGGTTGTACAGTTTATCCATCATGCTGTAGCCCAATAAACAAAGAAATAGCGTTTGCAATTTAGCTTTTTCCCTTTTATTGCCTCTGCCTCCCTCCTTTCCCCTCGTGGCTCGGTGACCTCCATCACTCTCTCTGGAGAGGCCGCGAACAAGTGAAAGGCGTGAATGAGGGATGGGGCAGCAGATAAACCGTCTTTAATGGTAACTGGAAGATCCTAATCATGTGGCAAACATTGCTCTTATCTCGGGGAGCAGTGTGTCTGCACCGAGCGTTTTCTGTGTGTGCATGTGCCGAGCGCAAGACGCCGGTGTAAATGAAGCACTGGAGGATTGAAAGGAAGCCTGCTGACACACACTCAGCTGATCTTAGCTGAACTGTTGTGTTCACATGCGAGAGAGTGGAAACAACAGAGGCCGAGCGTAGCGGCAACATCAGCCTTGTTGATGGAGGACCTTTCTCTTTACAACCTCTGGAGACAGATAAGACCAGAGCGGGAACAGCGGGGTAGGAAGGGCAGAAGCAACACACGGATGCCGGAACAATTGATCAGAATGGACTGTACTTGAGATTAACACTGTCTGCTGGAGCCTCGGGGCCGCTGCGACTGTGCTGTTGGCTGAGTGATGGAGTGATGGTGATTAAACAACTACTGAGGCGCAAAGCTGAGCGAGGTTCTGCATGTGTCAGTGTGTGGAAGCCAAAAGGTAATCACAGAAAGTAAAGTTAAGACGACAGAGGCCAAGGGCAACACGTAGGAGGTGCGACACGGGGGCATTGGCTGCTGATCACACGATTCAACGGCCACGAAGTCATGAAGTACATCATAGTGTTGCCCAACACTAAAGGCAACGCTTCAATTGGTCTTTCTTTTTCCAGGTGCCCTCTGTCACCGAATGAACCTCCAGCAAGGGACGAACATCAAATTTCTGTTTATCTTGGGGAAAAACTCCAGCAGAAATCCTGTCCATGCTGAAGGATATGTACAGGAACAGTGTAGTTGAGTGGAACAAGAGGTTCAAGATGAGGCGGGACGATGGGGAGGAACAGGAACTGATGTCAACATCCAGAAGGTCTAGGAACTGGTGTGACGATCAGAATGATGGCTGAGCAACTGGGACTGAATAGGGAGTCGGTCAGGACTGTCTTATACAATCTGGGCATCTGGAAGATATGTGTGAAGCTGGTGCCCTCCAAGGATCAAAAGACCTGCCATGTGTAGCAGGACGTTATTGGATGATTTGGGCATGCAGACTATCTTCGGTATATTCTGTGGTCTGGGTGGCGCCGGTATCTTCCACTGGAGGCTCGAGCGCTTGGTTTCAGAGTCGGACTGGAAGACCCAGGTCTCGTGGGTCTCATTGCTCTCCAGCTGCACCAAACTGTACCGGGACACATCCACACGGCAGGTTTTTGGTCCTCGGAGGCAGGCTCTTTGTGCAGATTTTCCAGATGCCCAAATCGTCCACTAAAATGGTCCTGACTGACTCTCTAATCGATCCCAGTTGCGTCAGTCTGCAGTCATTCTGAACCAGTTCCTTGACCTTGTGGATTTTAGCATCAGTTCTTGTTGCGGTTTCCTGATTTTGGGTCATCCTCTATGACATCCAACCCAATTCTGCCGCTCATAGACACATGTACGGGACATTTTCATTCGTCCTTTAGGATGGTGAAGGTTTCTGCTGGAGTTTTTCCCAAGCTAGCCAAGAATGTGATGTTAGTGTCTTGCTCAAGGTTCATTCTTCGACAGAGGTCCCTCGGCTGGAGCTGTGGAAAAAGAAACGACAATAGATCAATTGGATTGCTGCTTTTCTCCTACAGTGTTGTTGTGTTGGGCGACACTATGATGTCCTTCATTACTGTGCGGCTGCTGCATCATATCAGCAACCAATGTCCTTTTTGTCACACCTCGCACGCCTTCCTCTGACTTTGTGTGATTGAGATCTGTTCATTTCCCCATGTGTTTCTACTACTATGTGTACGTGTGGATACGCAGCCCTGCTTCCCTCCTCAAGTCGGCCTTTCTTTTCGTGCCAGGAGAGTATTTGAGCAGCGCAGACCCCCATATTAATGAGGTTACGGTAGAGGTCCCCAGTGCTGAGTGCTGCTTTAAATATTGACACCGTGCGACTTGACCTTGCGTCCTCTGGCAACCGATCAATACCGCAAGGCCTGTGTGGGCATTATTATTCAACATGTAGGTGTGTGGCGAGAAAGAAAGAGTGCTGCTGGAAGAGGTAAGCAAGTGGCACAGTTTTAGTGATCTGCCGTTGGGAGTGCCACTCTGGGGAGGCTCAGCATCGACTGCTGTCACGTAACGGCAGCATCACCTACATAGCATCCAGTTGCCAACTAGCCGCACATTTTCACACCGCGCTGCTTCCCTCCAAGAAATCAGATAGATGTATCATCAAATTAGAGCTCAACTTAGTTAAGATTGAAGATCCCATCCGATACGATTAAGGTTTTTTTTTTTTTTTAGCCCAATAAGTATCCGGATCACTTCGATAGCCTTCAAACGCACATTATAGTCGTACAGCTTCCTATCGCACAACCAAATCCTCAAGGGGTGACTACCTGGCACTGCACCAGCCTTTATGCTGCCAATTAACCTAGAAACTTAATTAAGGGAGTTAATTATTAATCAAACCTCAGGAGTAATTTTTTGTTTGTCAATTGGTTTCTTGGCAGGGTTGGTGAAGTGTGGCCTTTTCTTCTGGGAATAGGAAACTTTTCCCGCAGTTTTCCTTCTGTAATGAGATGGACGGGCAGAATGTGAAAAAAAAAAAGCGCTAAAGGACTTTACAAAGGCAGAAAAGGACATGTCATCTAATCAGCAGGAAAATGAAATGGCGTGATGGAGACGACACGACCGTCGCAGCATCGCCGGTTCGCGCTGATCGACTTTGCGTCTCTTGTTGTCAATTTTTGAGGAGTGAAAATGAGTTTTCCCTGCAGTACAATTTACAACAAAAGAGCTTTTTTGGGGTCAACTGTAGCTTCTTCTTTTTTTTAAACAAGACAATATAAAGAAATGAAAAATGAGATTAACATTTTGACAGCTAACGTAATAAGATCGCTCCAGTGACGGCTCATCTCTGTAAATGTGTGATTGTGTTCAAATATTACATTTGTATTGTTTGCAAATTAAGCAATAAGCAGAGACAGCAGGTGGATATTTACAGCGAAGCACTTGTGTATTTCCTGAAAAGTCTCTCTTCACAGTTTTGATCTCGTCCTCACGCCTCCTCTTTGTTCCTCTTGTGTGCCTCCACTCGTATTTGAGCGATCATCAGGCATCCGTATCTTCTTTTTTTTTACGCAGATATAATTTCATGGTAGCTCTGAACAAATTAACACAAGTTCAATACAATATTATTCCGTGTCTTGCGGGAAGAGATGACAAGCTCAGTGTGCTAACTGGATGGAGATGAAGGAAAAGCTGGGAGATGTATGTGTGTGGGCCTTCGCACTTCACACTCCGACAAACACGGCGGAGTTTCAAACATTTATCAAGTAGATGTTATTTTCAAACTTTAACGCTTTGAACCTCAACACTTGTCGCTGGGTTTGAAAGTCATGTCATATGTTAAAATTGAATAAATTACACCATTTATCGGATCTGGAAAAAGGTAAACAAAATCTTTTTGAAA
>NW_007577783.1:1009287-1015276 GCF_000690725.1 Stegastes partitus
GGGAGTAAACATGTGACAGGAGCAAAGAAAGAAGCTGCTTGCATTTAAGAGCTGTGTTGGATAATGTGTTGCTGTTTACTGCCGTTTCTCGACTCTTAATGTGGTTCTAACTTTAGCCGCACGGTCTAACCGAGAATAGAAACCAAGTTCTGGTTAAAGCGGAACCCACCTTTTGACTGCCATTAAACAGTCATTTTCCATAAACAATCCCAAAATCCCCAAACAGCAGATTCCAGCAGACCCAGACAAATTGAAGACTGCTTTAAAAAAAAAGAAAAAGAAAAATCTTCCTTTCATATTGTTCTGTTTGCCGTCTCCATAAATAACCTAAATGGGTTTGTGTATAGATCAGGAGGAGGGTTAAAGTGCATGTGTGCGGAAAGGGGAAATGGGATGAGGAATAAACACGGCAGCAAATAAGACCTTGAGATTCCCATTAGCCCATTCACTCGCTTTCATTTTCCATCTCGCCTTCTCCTTGTACGTTTTCCCCCTTCGACACATGCCACAAATCCTCTTGTTGCTCTCTGCTGTTCCTCACTTCCACGCTCAGTCCGTCCACCGCCCGATTAAATGTTGTTTTTTGTTGTTGTTGTTGTTGTTGTTGTTGAGGCCATTTGGCGCCACTTCCGCTATCTGCTCTAATTTCCGTTGTCCAAGGCCTCGCGATGAGGCTGTGGAGAACCTTTTTCGATGGCGAATGAAAGCCGCAAAAGTGAAAGGGAATGAAATAATCAGCGAAACACAAAGAGCCACTTCAGCGGATGAAATGATGGGATCCTTGAACAAAATTAAACACTAATAGGAAGCAGCTTGCTTTGTTTTCGAATGGTCGACTTTAACGGAGATCAGAGAATTTTGCGAAATATGGAAACCAATGCTGGTCTGCACCCATTTTGGTGTCAAAGTTTTCTGAGCTGATTTTGGACAACTGCAATGTGCTGAATCCAAATATTACGTTGGTTTTGCTCAATGAGGTCAAAATTCTGATTTGATGAAACATGCACTTTGCTTGTATTTACCTTTACAAATGTTCATCAACTTTTGGATCACTTAGCTCATGAAAAGGATCAGAAAATGAATTGTTTCCCTCCAGAATCCAATTTCATATGAGAAATACTAAAATAATGACAAAAAATGTAATCGATTTAGTGGCAAAATCGATTTTTGGCATAAAAATCTGACCTGATACAGAAAAGCAGACATAATTTCTGGATTCAGCGTTGCAAAAATGTTCTAAATCAGTTTTTAAAAAAATCCTAGACACCTTCAAAAAACTATTTTTTTTGTAACCCAGTGTTATTTAACTGAGTGGTTCCACTGATTGGTTGATTCGGATCAGGGACCGTGGACGATATTTGACATTTTTCCGATTATCTGTATTTTTATCGGCTTTTATCGATTATTGATCAGTTAAATCTGTCTGTCGTCACTCTGTGATCTCGGAAATGTCTCTCAAGTAGAGACTGAAAAACCTGAACAAGAAACACAAACCAGGAAATTAGATCGTCGCACGGTGGCTAAGGCTACGCTAATGGCTAGCGGCTAATGGCTAGCAGCTAAGTAAGGAGGAAAACAATAGTTAATAAAGCTTTAAGATGTGGACCTCAGTGGGCAATAAAAGTAATAAAACAGTGAAAGATTAAGAAAACACGAGACGTAAATGATCCAATAACTCGATCAGTCTCAGTCGATCTCACATAAACAGAGCAAAGCGTCCTAATTTAATCGCTCCTGTTTCTATTTTACATGTTCAGCTATAATCACCTTTATTAGTGAAGAAGCCTCGTTATGAATGACAGCTTCCCTGCTATCACATGCTCTTACAACATTACATTTAAAGTCTCCAAATGTCGGTAACCGGCCTTTCTTAATCGCTAATAATCGGCATCGGCCCTTGAGGGGATAAAAGCATTCGGGTCGATCCCTAATTCAGATTATTTGTTTTAATTGATTTTTTGTTCGTTTTGTGTCTTGGATCTGCACTTGAATCGCATCTTGTAGGAGACTAGCAGGCTTCAACGTGACCAGCCAGACAGACAGCCAGGCAGCAGCTCTCTCTGGATGACCTTAATGGATTCCCGGCTGTAACTAAAAATGTCCATTTTCTGTCTCCCTGGCATTCTCCTCCTCAGCCCCCACATACAATAGATTTTTTTTACCTTCCTCTCCCCCTCCCCTCGCTCGCTCCTTGTTTTCTGTGGCCGAGCGGAGGGAGGCGAGTGAGTCACAAGTGCAACTGAGACGCCGAGATAGGACGAAAGAACAAAAAAAAAAAAAAAGCAAGCAAGCAGACTGCATTTGTTTCATTACGGGCATGTTCGCTTATGAGAGCGTGTCACCGCGCTGTCGGCAAATATGGCCGCCGCTCTAATGGGTGATCCACAGCCGGCGTTATGAAACATTTCAGTGTAAGCACAAGGACACCTGATTATGTTAACAAATAGGCTGAATGTTCACGTCTACTCTGATGCCATTAATACCTGAGAATGCAGCGAGTGCAGCTATGCTTCCCCGCTCATGTTTTCTTTTATGCGCTCACGCTGAGAGTTGTAGCAGCGAACCAGCCTGCATCCAAAGCACAAGGTTCTGTTTGTCACATGCTTCTGATGTAAGAGGAACTTCTGTTTGTTGGTCATCAGAGACCAGCTTTTACGGAGATCGTCTGTTGGTAGAAAATAAAACAGTAATAATTTGGGTGTCAGCATCAGACGGCTTTCGTTCTGTTTTATCCTTAAGAAAAAGCCGCCGAAGCTTCTCCCCCTGAGCCTCCAGACAAATTAGCTCCTATTGATTTCCAGTAGCTTCAGCCAGAAGTCCCATTACCTGTCATGTGTTGTATGTGGGAGGTATCAGGAAGGGAGACAACGAGATCAGAATGAAGACTCTCATCCCGTATGATTTAGAAGGGATTTGAAATCGGACTCGATACGCTTTCAGAGGACACCTCTTCAGAAATATACAGCGCCGTATCGATTTGTTTTCAGAGGCGCCGCCTATGGCTTAGCGAGGGCTGTAAATGTGAGCGTTCGATTTTGTGTCAATGTGTGTCTTTTTTTTTTTTTTTTAAACTTATGACGTTGTGATGGATATTTGTGATGAGCGCAGAGCAGCATCATCGTATGATAACAGTGACACTAATCAATCTATCACGGCCCCCGGAGTAAATAAAGATAAGGCTGTCAGAAGTGATATTCTTCCACTGGAAACGCCTTTAAAGCAATCAATTAAAAAAGTACATATATATTGGAGCTGTAAACAATACTGTTAAATTACAGAAAATAACCATCTCATTAAAAAACTGTTTTCCTCGCCCTATTTCACATGAGGTCATGTGTATTATTGGCTTTTTTATGGTTATTGAAGGATATTTAATTTGGAAAATCAGCGAAATTACCTTCAGTACATAATAACGACATAAACAATGAGACAGATAGATGTATTAAATGATAAATCAGATATATGTAGCTGTATTTGGATCAATAAACTGTGCTTATAGAAATTATTCACTGTTAAAAACACTTTATTTCAACATATTTGTTTTTAATTTCATATTTCTCATTTAACAAACAAATCTTTGTTGGCTTTCCTTTTTTTACATCAGATTTTAGAATATATATTTAATGTTTAACTTGAATATATTAATTCAAATGCAAACATTTGTAAAAATCTATATTCATAATCTTTTTTTAATTGGTTTTGTGTAAAAAAAAATTTTTTTTGAGCAACTATAAAATGTTCATAAAAATATCTACATTATTTATATATGTTAATTGTTATTGTTATTATTATTTATTCATAGTTACAGTTTTTTATGCTGTTTTCCTTTAGACGTGTCAATTATTAGTGTTTTTAATTTAGTTACTTCTTTAAAATGTTTGTCTGTTTCATCAATATGGGGGAAAAAATTCTGTCACATTCCAGATTTTTCATTTATTCATTCTAATACGATACTGAATGTAAAAACAGTTTGAGTCCACCTTGCATGTGGCTACGTGAGGATGATGACCTTTCCGTTCGCTCCAAACAGTAACGCGAGAACAAAAAAAACAGCTACAAGTGAGCTGCGACGCGCTGCGATTTTATTGCCGATGTAAACGTTCAGATCATGAAACCATCAAACAAAAAAAAAGGAAATAATCCTGGAAGCAAATGCGCGACAGCGACGGCGGGGATACCAGATGTCGGTGTCATTACTCATCCCAAATTTATGATGCTTCATAATTTATCATGATTTACTTTTTATGATAAGCTGGTGTATAATTACAGCGTCCTTGCGGTGCGCGAACGAGGCTTTATAATGCTACTGTTTAGCCAGCAAATGAATGTTATTGGAGCTAACCTTGGGAACAGGTATGATGCTATTACGGGAAACACTCTCAATAAAGCGCGCCGCAGCTACCTTCAATCAAGGGTTATAGTTTTGCCGCTCATCCCTCGACCGTCTCTTTATCTTTCCCCTCCCTCTTTCTCTACCCTTGTCCATATTTCCGTCCTCCTCTTTTTTTTTTTCCAAGGCCCCGCTCCAGTCCTCCTCCTCCGTCCCTGCCACTCCTCCGTCTAATCATTTCTCCTGAGTGGGGCTAATTAAAGGGGATCTGACGGAGTGCGCTGACCACAGGAACATCAATCAATCTCTGTCCAACACAGCGAGCCCCCGCTGACTCCCCCCAACCTGCTGCCAACGCGCACAACTCTCGCAAAAGGTTAATTGTATTCATTATATAAGGGACGGAGCGAAAAGAGAGAGAGAGAGAGGAGGCAGAACGCTGTCTAAAGTCACCCTGAAGGCTTCTGGCTCTCGGGTGAATCCTCCGAAGGCCTCGCCGAGCTTCGACCCGGAGCAGCGACACCACCTGTCAGCTGTTCTCTCTTAATATCCGCCTCTCAAAACCCCAACGTTTTTTTGTTTTTTTCCCCCCCTTCTTCAGCTCATCTCCCTTCTATCTATGCATAACACATATACTTAATTGTATTAATTTAGTTGATGGCACATATGAAAGTAGTCACACATCATTAATGGAGCCTCCTGATTAGTTGATTAAGCCTCAACAGACTTTGGGCTGAAACTCATTTAGTCCTTCGGGCTCCGACTTGACGCTGCTGGTAATGAGGTTTGATAACGCCTCATTTTTTATAAATTTTTATTTATTTATTTATTTATTTTGTGATAGATATTAACCGCCCCTCAACCCACCCAACCGTTTATGATCACATTTCCATTTCTTTCCAAAGACGCACGCAGAGCTTTCCAGACATTTTCAAGCCACCGCTAGAAACTTGTAATGACGTTAATAATCTGGCTCATTAAATAAATCAGACTTAATTAACATTTGCTTTCACTTAAATCTTAAGGCCTGTTAGTGTTTCAGTCTGGGAACAGGATTCACTTTGGTTTGGTTTGCAGTCACCAGTGTGTCTTTCCCGCCGTGTAGCATGACGGCGTTTCTATTCTGGTTCCCGTATGGGCAGCTTTGATTGATCTCGTGGTTCTCCAGCTGGAAGAAACGGACCCACACCTGTTTGGTTCTGTGTCTCAGAGGTCTGGAACCAGATGACAAGCACCGTACGCCCCCTTTACATGGAAATGGCAGCGCGAGCCCAACAGGCGGCTGCTGTACACGTAGTCATTCATCTTGAACGTTGAAAGGTGGCCAGAAATTGAGTTTCCCGTCACATACGTGACACGTGCAGACTGATGCCGGAGAAACACCTGAACTGAAAGCATCAACAAAGCATCAGTGGTCTATTGAAATGGTCAAAAAACCCAAATTATTGTTTATTTCTACCTCACTAACATGTCCATGTGGTGTAATGTTGGTTGTGAAGCAACAGTTGACGTCAATCCTCTTGAGCTGTGACAACTTCTAAAAATAAGTTCAATTAACAACCACTGAGTTCAAGGAATGAGCTTTCCCCTACAATCAAAGGCATGTTTATTTACCACTGACTGATCCTATTGGGTTGAGGAGCGAAGTCAGACGTCAAT
>NW_007577783.1:1015758-1024833 GCF_000690725.1 Stegastes partitus
TTTCTCAGTGCAGAAACCAACGGGTGACGTCACGGCAGCTACGTCCATCTTTTATACAGTCTATGGTTACAAACCCTGTTTCTAGTTCAAACCGAGTCACTCCAGTATGTTCATCGTGTTGCTCAGAGTAGTTCTGCAGCGCTGGATCAGAGGTGAGCCGGTGTGCTCGAGCTGCAGCGAACGGTGGTTGAAGAGCGACGTCGTAGATCTCCACATTCTAGGAGGAATCAACACTGTAGAGGCACATGTAAACCATTTCAAAGCAGGAAGGAATTATTTTCGTCGTTATGTAATGTTTGTACACAGAACGACATTCATCCAATTCAGAGACTTTGAATCTCATTCACAGGACATCTGAGCTGTTCTCTCCTCGTTGCATGTTGGGTTTTCCTTTTGTCGCACATCTGTATTTTTATTTTTGATCAGTGTAACGTTACTCTGAACAACCCCAAAGGCAAAAAGATGCTTGTTTTCTAAGTGAAAGTTTCTGTTCGCCTGATCAGAGCTGCAAAAGAAAAAACAATCTAAAGATGTTTTAGTTCTCGATTTGGTTGAAGTATTTAAATTTTAGATCATGTATTGTGTGTTTGGTTTGCTAATTCTGAACAGCCTCTTAGAACGTTGTCGTTGTTTTCTCGTCTCTTGAGCCTTTAGCTCTCTGGAGGGAAAAAAAACAAAAAAAAAAACAGTTCCTGCATTGTTTTAGAATCTGTTTATGTATATTGAGTCGGCCGCGGTGCAGAAGCAGACATGAAGTGCTTTCTAAGTGAGGTTTAGGTAACATCATACAGAATATCTGTGTTTATATTGGAGGTATATCTTTTATGATGGCTCCTATTATGCGACTGGCTGGTCTGTAATTATAGTTTTAGTTCTGTAAGTATCCAACTTTGCTGCAAACAGCTTGTTGAAAGCACTTCTGAACTCTTAAGCTGCTCTCTTTTACGTCTCCTCTCAGTCACTTATGCTCCGTGCAAACAGTTATTCGTTGTGGGGAGGGGGGAGAAAAAAAATAATAAATGAAACCTTCATAAACAAAAGGTTAAATCACAAAAAGAAAAAAAACTTTTCAAACGAATTGCATGTGGTTACTATAGAAACCAGCACATCCCGTCACCGAAGGTTATGCTCAGACAATCTGGCTGGCTGTGCGATAAGCGCTCTGGAGCACATATCACGCGGGAATGTGACAGCAAAGACGGCAGACACACTCCTAGTGGCGACTGTTCACCTCCCACAAGAAGTATTTATTTTGACAAGAACGTGTTGTTTGAAATTAAACTCGTACAACTGGCTGCAGGCTAATTCGCGACTTCTGCGTGCTTTGCCGGCCCGTGGGAGAGCGTCTTAATAGCTGGTCGCTGCTTGTATCTCCCGCTGCATCGCCGTGGATTAGTTATTGGAAGGCGTTTGGGATGTTGATGCCTCCTGCTCTGAGCGCTCCGGGTGTCTGATCTCTGAACCGGGTTCCATGAATGACTCAGAATAAAGTCACATCGTGTCCCGGGGCTGGCGAGGTTATCTCTCGCAGGTATACCCGGGTGTGTTGGAGATATTAAAAAAGACACAAGCACACAATCAAACTAACACTCCTCACCGATGAGTATCTGCTTGTTTGTTCACAAGTGAGCCTTCTGAACTGCTTCCTTTGTTGACACCTTCAGAGCTTCAGGTTTTATTCTCTCACCAAAACGTCAGACTTTGACAGAGTAGGAAAGGCTTCAAGTTTGAAAAGTTCACATAAGGAGGCAGGTAGGGATGGAGGAATAGCTCAGCAACAGGACCTTCACCCCAGAGATCGGACTCGTGTCCCACATGAAACCCATCCATCCATCCATTATCTCTACACCTTAATCCTCACTAGGGTGGGCTAGAGTCTATCCCAGCTGACTTAGAGCGAAGGCAGGTTCACCTGGACAGGTAACCAGTCTATCACAGGGCTACACTTAGAGACAGACAACCAAGCACACTCACATTCACACCTACGGTTAATTTAGAATCACCAATTGACCTCAACATGTTTCTGGACTGTGGGAGGAAGCCAGAGAACCCGGAGAGAACCCACGCTGCACGGGGAGAACATGGAGACTCCATGTAGAAAGATCTCGGTGCCCCCACCGGGACGCGAACTGGCGACCTTCTAGCTGCTAACCAACTGCGCCACCTTGCAGCCCCAACGTGGAACCGTTCTTCTTAAACTTGTGTTTTCACTCGTTGTTTCCTTCCAGCTTTCAGTTGGAGTTTCAGTAGGTTTAGACACCAAAATCTAAAGTTAAAATACGAGTCTTTCATAAGATGTTTGACGCTTCTCAACCAACATGGGTTTTTGTAGGGTTGATGCTGATTATTGGAAATCAAGGAAGGCCGAAAACTGATATTTTGGAACCAATAAACGTGAAATGTAATGTTTTAACAGCATGAAATAGAAAGGAAGCTGTCACTCATAACTAGACTTATTCATTAATAAAGGTGACAATAACTGAATGTGTAAACTAGAAATAGGAGCGATTAGATTAAGATGTTCTCCTCTGTTTATGTGGAATCGACTCCAGTTTGTCTCTTGCAATTACATCTGTTGCTCTTCTCTATTTCCTTAATTTTTCACTGTTCTTATTACCCACCATCATCCATTTCTTAAAGCACTTTTAATTATTGTTTTCCAGACTCTATTTGAGGATTATTTGTGGCTGCCTTCTAGCTTAGCCGTTAGCCACAAAGACCACAGAGTGACGACAGACGGAGAGAGGTGGCTGCATCAGACCTGAAGTGGGGCATTTAATTTATCAATAATCGGTCGATAAAAATCCAGATACCGATTATCAGAAAAATGCCAAAAATCAGGCTGTGATAATCAGCCGACATGATGGTTAGTCTGTGCCTAAGTAGTTGGCTGAAAATGAATGAAGGAGATCAGTAAATGGCAAAAAACGAGAATGCCGTGTAGTTGTAGGAGACCGAGCTCCCTCCCTATGCTTGACACTTCCTGGCTCCTACAGTGTGTCCAACCACTACTAAAGCCAAAAGTGTGCACCTATTATGAATAACCACTTAAAATCATTACAGACTCCCGCTGGCTGCATCGAGCTGCCTGGTCTCCCTCCAGCAGCTCTCGGTCTCATGTGTGTCTTTGCAATCTCGGTGCAATGAATTGTGCAAAATGGGGATAATGGCAGACGCTTTAGGAGAGCCGGTGCTTTAACCGACTTCACTCGTCGCTTTAGACGTCAGGTGTGTCACCAGATGTGGTACGGCTTAAGCGTATGTAACGCTGCCTCCACATGGCTCCGAGGCTGTACTGCCTCCACAGCTGGATGCTGAAGTCAAGGTCATAAGTGGAGAGCGTGTCAACTCCCGGAGCTTCAACCTCTCGCCCAGGGGATTCTGAGCATGTTTGCATTGAAGACATTTCAATGCGAGTGTTTGCCGTCTTAGGGGGGGAGCGTCACCGTGGTAGCCTCCCGAGCATCATTATCGTCGGAATAAACAGCAGCTAAGCTCCGACGTCCTCTTTGCCCTTCCTCCTTCTATTAGATGATCTTAAGTTTGTGTGATGCTTACAAATTTACCAGCCCTTTTTTAATTTCTGCTCTTTGTCTTCATTAGTCTCATATTTATGAATTAGCTGCTCATTTGTTCCCTTCTTGTGTTTATTAAAGGTACCTAATCCCTTCGTTGGACCGCTCCCACGCAGGCTTCTACCGCTGCATCGTGAGGAACCGAGTCGGAGCCCTTCTGCAGAGGCGCACCGAAGTACAAGTGGCCTGTGAGTATCCACGCGGGCAAATAAACGAATGCATGATGGGTAGATAAAGCGTATGTGTGCTTAACTGCATGCAGAGTACACAGTATGCCCACACTCCCTTTCGCTTGTCTTTGCATCAAGGACTGACTGGGGAGGGGACAGATGCTGGCAGGGTGAAAGATCTACCTGCATCTCATTCAGCGTGTCATCAACCGGGACAGCTGTTCCACTCAGCATTCTCATTAGATTGATATTGTTGCCACGGCTCTTTTTTTTCTTTTTTTTTGTTTTAAACTTTCGCTTCGTTCCTGTACGACCGCCGCCACCGCTTATTTCGTTCCCGTCTCTTTTGTCAACAACATCTGTCGTTTCTCGTGGAGCTCCCGCGCGACGAGTTTGTGCAAATTTTTTTCGCGGCTCCCTCGTCTTGTTAACGAGATATTACGGAAGTGTTTGGAGTGTTGTCAAGTCAAATTCGCCTTCCGTGTGCACGAGCATCCTGTGCCCATTATCGAGCCTACCCGGGTTGTGTCATTGGCTTCCCGCTGAATTTGAGTCCAACGGACACAAGAGACAACGAAGTACGACGGAGACAGAGGAAGGCCCAACAGTCCCACGAGTCCACTTCTTTAGCAAACACACCCCCAGCAGCTCCTTCCTACCTTCCCACCGTTTTCGTCACCGGCTCTCTCTGTTCTTGCTTCCTTCCCCTTCTCTTGACTTTGTCTGTTGTCTGGCCACCACTGCTTTCTATTTATTTCTTGGCTTCCACCCCACTGTTATTCGGTTCCTCTTTATTCCCGCCTCTTCCCATTTCCATAATTCTCCTCTTCCTCCTCATCAGTCGCTCATGTAGGGGTAGGGATGGTGACGCATGGTAAAAAAAAAAAAACGAAGAGGAAGAAGGGAGAATTAAGGACACCTGCAGAAGAAATGTATGAGATAGTCGAGGGGGAGGGAGATGAGAAGATGGGAGAGATCTCTTTTTTGGAAGTGATTCCATTGAGGCGGCACAATTAGGATTGCGGAGACAAGGGGAGGAGGACATCACATCGCCGAAACTGCAGATCAAAGTCAGGGGGATTTGCACACTTCCACAGATTTTCATTTAAGCTAAGCACCACAGCTGCACCGCAAAGCCAGATTACCTTTTTTATTCTATTTGAAAAGGGAGCGAGAGAGGAAAAAATAAGATTGCCATCGATGCACAAACCACTCCAACACGCCTGGTTCAAAGTCCCACACCTTGATCCCTATATGTTTCAAAGATATTGTCTGCGTCGGAGCCTAATTGAGTGTTTGATGTAACGCTTCATTCATTTCTGCAGAGTTTTTCCCTTATTGTTTCCCCTTGAATTGAAGCTCCTAATATATGATCTCTTCCTCGCTTCTTATGCTACAAGAAGGAATTAAAAAAAAACACTATTTCAGCTCTTCAAAATCTGCACTTTCTGTTTCAGCGTTGGAGGAAGGGAAAGACAAAAGCCTGATTGTTACTGCTGTTCCATAAAGGTTTTACAGCCAGCATCTATGATTGCAACAGAGGATTGCACGGCTGAGACTGAAACAACAACTCCAAGTTGAGGCCGACTGAGTAAATTTCCATCGTAGATCCCACTTCCAGGGCGGAAGAGGAGAAGATATTAGTGCAGTATTTTAAGAAAATAATGAGGCAACAGAGGAATAAGAGCTCTCTAATAAATGAACTGCATTAGGAGGTGATATAACAGCAGCGTAGCAGGTCGTCCGCTACACGTTTAGGGTGTGATCAAGATTGATTGCGTCCACACGGGAGGATGTATGGAATATGAATATGAGTTCGTTTAACGTCCTCCCGGCGTCCCTCTGTGAGTCATTACATCTCGGTTCCTGCTAGCCTTGTCTTGATGCACTGCGGAAACCATGGCAACACCACTGGGCTGTCCATCACCGTGTAACATTTCGGCGGAGAAAGCAGATGGCGAAAACTGTGCGGTCACCAAAAGTCAAAGAAGAAAGGGAGATAAATTTCTTCCTCTGACTTTCTCACTCTTTTTTTTTTTCTGTGTGTCTGTAGTTATGGGCAGTTTCGAAGAGGGCGAACGTTCCCAGTCGGTCTCTCAGGGAGAAGGCGCCGTCGTTCCAGCGCCACGGATTCGAAGTTTCCCTCAACCGCAAGTTACCTGGTTTAGGGACGGACGCAAGATTCCGCCCAGCAGCCGCATGTAAGTTTCTGTTCTTTTTTTTCTTTATTTCATATTTGTGTTTGATTCTGTGAATAGCTTTTTTTTGTTCTTTTGTTTGCTCCTGAGGGTGTTGAGAGTTCCTCTGTTGCATTTTGTGCAAAAGGACAGTTTGAAAATCTCTGAGCCAAGAGCACAAAACAAAAAACAGTTTTGCTCGTGTGTTGCAATGGAAATACCCCCTCGTCGCTCATTTTTATTTTAAAAGAAACGCTTTCCTATCAGATAATCTATATCTGTCTTCTTTTTCGGTCTCAGAATTGCAGGCTGTGTGTTTTTTTTTTTTTTCCCGAGGTCGGCTATCGGTGTTTACCAGCCAGCGGTGCTGTTCGTACCGCAGCAATCAGTGCCCCGGTAAGGCTAAAGGAGCGCTGGACCCGCTGACAACCACAAATGGGATTGTTGTTTTGCGTTCCCCATTCAGATCACTTTAAATGGAGCTGTGTAAATGGAGAGGTAGACTGGGAGAGTAGGTGCTCTCTCTCTCTCTCTCTCCATTTGGCCCAAGAAAAAGGAGCAGCTTGGTATTCTGGTTGCATGTGTTTTGTCCTCCAGTTTTTAGCAAAGCAAACATGAATTTTATTGATATACTCAGGCTTATATATTATTTAAAGTCCACCGATATGCTTTGTTTTTTTTTTCTTCCTCGCTTTGTCTTCACGACCGCCCGCCCGCCTGCGTTACCCGAAATGCAGCCCGAGCGCCGAGGCCCTTCTCATCTCTCCGCCCGGAAATTGATCTTTGTGCGCCATCTTGAAAGATGTCTCAGCTCCTCAAAGTCGAAAGGAGGCTCGCCGGAAGAGTCGTTTTATATCTGCGACGGTATAAGAAGCCGTCACTCCTTATTTTTCCGGCACTCTTATGTGTATCGCACCTCTTAACTTCTTCAAATAAATTGACGATGTGTGGCTTGGTGCATTCTGGTCACGTTCTGCCACATTTTGAATTAAATGAAATGTAAATATATACAGCGGGTTGTCATGAACACTGTCATGTTCGCTTGACAGAGATGGGGAAATATATATATAAACCAATGGGCAGATGATGTCGCCACGCCACACGTCTTGCTTAATTGCCTCGCCTCGGCCACTGCAAGGAAAGCAATCGAGGAAACTGTGGAATAAAACAGGCGTTACTTTCGGCTGATTTGAGCGCGTCAGCCTTGAGGTGCTACAAATGTCTTACAAGACACTTTTCTACACTAACGTCACTTTTTCATCTTCTCCCTTTACCGAAGTGGCATCTGAAGGAGTCCTTCCACCTGCAGAACTCTCCTGATTGTTTTTTGTTCTATTAACGACATATTCTGCTCCCATCGTGCTCCACGCTGTACAGCTCAGCGTTTGACATTGTGCTGTTTTTCTTTTCTTTTCTTTTTTTTATTCCCACGCACACGCCAGTGCCGCTGCGCTTACCTGCATGTGTACGCTAAAAAAGTCACTTATCCCGTCTCATCACATCTGCATTTCTTCCCCAGCGGGAGGTGACCTTGCCCTTAGTTGGAGTGAATCTTCCTTATCAGCTTCTCATCATCAGTAATCACAGTATGACCTAGAATCACATTGAGACGAGCACCCAGGCTGACTGAGGAGGAAGAAGGGGGTAGCCCAGGTTCTGGTTGTGGCAGGTTCGGTTTACTTTTGGCCGATTGTTAAGGGAAGGAAACGTGCTCAGCGTGGCGCCGACGAGGTGGTTTTTTTTGATTTTTAGATTTTTGTTGCCGAAAAATTGGATGAATGATCGTCGCGCTCTGTCGCAGAATTTCTCCTCTTTCGTGGTTTCTTTCATTCTGCCTGTCGATGTCTCTCTTTTTCTTTCCCCCTCTTTCCTCGCTCCCACTCCTTTTGTCTCCATTATAGGCCACCTACTGTGTGTACTTTGCTGCTCTTCATCCCAGCTTCCTACCCTGCAGCTCCGAGAATGCTAATACCGCACGCACCACCAAGGTCACGGTGTGCAAATGAGCACTGTTGATAACAGGCGGCCTTTTCTCTTTCTTTTTTTTTTTTATTTTATTGAAAATCATTTAATTGAATTTGATTCATGCCACCAGCGTTTACTCTGCGGAGGCATCAAAGTGTCACCGGTGAGGGGAGATTGTCGGAGACCAAATCTTTACCAAGAGTCAGTTCCAGCTGTACGGTCTCTCTAAACAACATTACAGATGTCTCGTTATATCATTACAAGAGATACAGACGAGGTGTTCTGGACTACAAGCATGGTGACCATTTCCGCTGTCATTTGCGACATCTTTCCTTCCAACTCTACCATATTTTTTTTCCTCCTATCTCCCCTCATTGTCCCCAGCTCCCGCTATCCCTCCTCAGGTGTCATAACTTTAATTTGCAGCCTCCTCGGGGGTCCGTCTTGCTGCTTGTCTCTGTGCTCTGCTTAATCACACCCCGCCAATAGAAGAGAGAGAGAGTAGGGGGGGGAGAGGAAACAGCCAGACCCAAAATAACTGTGGTAATCACCTCCAGCCAATCCAACAGCTAATAAAATTCATGCTTACTCTGCAGGCTGGTGCGTTGCGCTCCGACTATGTGTTGGGTCGCTTTGTGTTTTCGTTCCCCGTTGCGATCGGGTTTGATCGGCGCCGCGTGTTGACTTTCCCGGCTTCTCCAAACACACACACAGTCGCAGGGCGTCTTTATTATTTCTCTCCGTGGCTGTTGAAAGGTGGCAGGAGCTTGGAAATCACTCGAGGATGACACTTGTTGATTGCGAGGACTCTTGTGAAGTGAACTGTGTCTTAGGTTGGGTGCACGTCTGGTAAATACATCTCCAGGCGATCTGATCGCAAACAGACAAAATGCTTCGAACTGCGGCTGCAAACATCAGCCAGACAGCCGGGTTGGGCTTCGATAGTTTATTCAAGCGTTGAATCCAATAATCAAATACAGTTTAAACACAGTATGTGAGGAGATTGGGGTGTGGGACTTCCTTTGATTTTAGGAGAGACACCAAGACCGATTATTAGCAATCAATGAGGTTGATCACGGATATTTGGAACCAATACACAATTTAGGTTTTTGCCTAGAATGCCTACGAATAAAACAAACTACAACACAAAACTTTAAATAGTTTATCCATCCATCCATTATCTATACA
>NW_007577783.1:1025228-1026746 GCF_000690725.1 Stegastes partitus
TGGTTCCACATAGAACGAGGAGGCTGCAGCAGAGCAAAAGCAGCACATTTTAAATCATTTTATTGGAAATAATAATAAATAATGATACCAACAATTGGAAAAATGAGATCTTGTTATTGGCCAAGCCGATACTCAGGAAACTCGTAGGTTTTGGGGGCATGCTTCTGTGGTTTCGTGTCCTAGATTTGAATTTTCTTGTGGTTTTGATCCAATTCGTGATACGGCATTTACTACAGATCATCTGCAGACGGATTTATCTCGTTTACCCCGACATCTAAGCAACCTCTTTCTGTGTCAGCCGAGAATGAAACCATTTTGGTTCTGTGTTGCCTGAATTTTGCTGATTCCCAACTGACCACCAGCTCTATCAAACAAACTCCAACTTTCTCTCATCACTCCATTATCATCATTTCTTGTTTTGCTTCCTAAACGCTGTGTCTCAGCCCGATGACACGTCTGCACAAAACCAGTCCATCGAGAGTCATTTATTTTTATAGCACTTTTTAAAGACGAGCGCTGACGAAAACTAAATAAATGAAATAGCACAAATTAGTCGAGGTGTAGTTATAATGATGAACGATAAATAAAAAAAAGCAAAATCAATAAAATAAATTGGGAAATATTACACCACATAAATTAAGGGTATCAAAACGGAACACATTATTTAAATAAGACAGGATGAAATAAATTAGAATGACGATGAGACAAGAAGTATAAAATTATAAAAACCATGCATAAAAGTCAGGCTGAATAGACAGGTGTGTGTATTTCCAGCATCTGAGAGCAGAGCAGCAGAAAGCAGTATCGCCGATGTGTGTTTGGGTTTGTTTTTTTGTGGAGCAGCTGAAGGAGGAGAGATGAACGATCTGAGGTCCTCTGTGGTTCATAAACCAAAAGCATTTCATAGAGGTAGTCTGGTGCAAGGCCAGGCAGTGCCTTATAAACTTAACATAAATTTAAAATCAATACTAAATCTAGCAGGTAACCAGCGTGAAGACTTTAAAACAGGTGTAATGCGCTCGCCTTTTGGTCTTAGTCAGCACTTAGTTATGAATGGACTGCTGCTGATTTATTGTCGTCCTCCGTCGAGCAGAAAGGAGAATATTACAATAGTCTCGCCTGCTAGCGTCTCTGTGTTGCTCAGAGAGAGAAATGGCCTCACTTTGGAGATACTAATGCTGTTTTTGTGACGCCCACCTCGACGCCTTGTTTACATCCAGTTTTGCCCTGCTTTGTCTGCATCAGTGAAGTTCAGCTAGTTTATCTATAAAGGATAACAAATAACCAGGATACTTGAAAATCTGATCGTGACTGTTTGCTGGTTGGTCAGACAAAGTGCTTCTTCAGGTTGGACTGAAACATCTCAACAGGTAATAAATGGACTGAAGCTGACGTTGGTGATTTTGAGCATCATGATGATGGTCTTGGTGGATTTTCAGGATGAAATATCCTTTAAGTTTCCATATTGTGGTGCCAAAACTGTAATTTGTCAGGTGTTTTGGACTAGAGAACAAGGAC
>NW_007577783.1:1027482-1033260 GCF_000690725.1 Stegastes partitus
GGACTGAAGCTGACGTTGGTGATTTTGGGCATCATGATGATGGTCTTGGTGGATTTTCAGGGTAAAATATCCCTTACGTTTGAGTATTTTGTTCTGGAGATGAACATCAGGATGTCAGTGTAGTCTGAACACAACAAACCAGCCAGGCCCTGGATGCACAAAGGAAACCCAAAGCAACTTAATGAATACTGCATTTTTCGCCTCCCTGCTGCCAGTTCCCCCTGGCAAAGCAGCGTCTCAGTGTGGCACTGCGACTGCTCTCTCTCTGCCATGTGGCATGTGCAGCTGCTGGTCTTGGCGTCGGCAGAGACTCCTGTGCAGCCTCTACCCACAAAACTTGCGGATTCTCTTCTTGTTGTGTTTTCTCCCTGATGCTCTTCTCCGCGCCCTCCTTGTTTACCGTCCAGGTTCGAAAACGTGTCCTCGTTCGACTCGCGGTACGTAGCGAGACATCGGCCTGCGACGAATCGGTCCTCTTTGTGTTGTGCTGCGGCGTAAAGCAGGACGCCAACAGAAAGGGAACTTATTAGCGGCAACCGTCATTATTCTTCCCTCATTGAATGGGAACGCGTTTGTAGCCGGTGTGATTTGTTGGGTTATTTTGGAGACTTAATGTGCTGTATAATCAGAGCCTCCTTCAGCGAGCACATTTGCCAGGAATCGTGGCGCTCGAAGGTGAATCTGTCACTGACGGCAGCAGCTCAGCCCGTTCTCTCACTATTTCACCTCTGACAACAACTCACTATCCGCTACCTGTTGTTTTTCTTCCCCGAAACTTTATATTGGCACTTTGGCATGGATTTATCTGCATTACAATGAAACAACCTTGTAGAGGTGTCTGTTAAGACCGAACACGGAGCAGCCTGACCTGCAGGAGCCGGTGGGAGGACATCCCTGACGCTCACACACACACACACACACACACTGCGGTCCGCATGAGTAATCTGCTGTAGCCGCTGATCAATTAATGGCCTCTGCTTGTGATGCTCGGGTCCTGTCAGTACGCTATGGATTCCTCATTAGTCAGAGGGCCGCTGAATAGCCGAGCCTTCCTCTGCATTTCCCTACAACTGGCCAGCATCAGTCATGAACCCGACAACGTGCAGGTCAAAGGGATGAGATGTCAAGGAGAAGCAGCAAAAAAAAAAACGGCACGTCAATGTTTTTGTTGTTGTTGTTGTTTTTAACCCGTTACTTTTCTCATCCTTTTCTTAAGTCAGTGTTTTTTTTATTATTTCCCGGAGCCCAAGGCGAGGTATTAAAATAGTTTGTTTTGTCTAAAAGTCCAAACATATTCAAAATAGAAATTTCAGATCAGATTTGAAAGGTTAGAGATCAGCTGAATTTGGTTTTCAAAAGTGGTGATGAATTTTTTTTTTTGTTCATCAACTAAACTATTAATAATGTCACCCCCCGAACCCCAAGAAGCTTCTGTGAGCTCACTTTTCACTGCAATAGAAAGTCCTGCACCTCTAGAACCGGAACAGCCACGACTAGAAGAACCAAAAACGTGTTCTGTGCAGAATAACGCAGCTTTAATGCCAAAAATATCCCCCCAAAAAAAAACAAAAATGTAGAAGGAATACAAAAGAAAAAAATAAACTCTTGAATTTCTGATGATTTATTTTTCACAAAAAAAAAACAAACTACACTCAGTATGTTCAACATTTCTCCACAGGTGTTACTAATATGGGGGCTACTGGAGGTATTTTACTACCATCTGCACAGCCTGAAGCTCGACCCAGTTCAGCCAAAAGGTCCCAAGATTTTTGTCACATGACTGATGGTCACAGCTGAGTCGGTCATGGCTTCATAGCTGCACAAAGAGTCACACGATTTTTAGTTTTTTATAGAATCTGGTTGGAGCAATCTGGTTGGTCCTGTGGACCCCAGGAAGAATAGCCGATGCTTGTGCTGGTGCTAATGGGGATCCTAATAAACAAGAACAAGAACAAGCAAACAGTTTTGGCGACGTTTAGAATAAAATAACTTTGATGAAAGCTTTGCGATGGAGCAGCACGTCACAGATGAGTAGTTCGAGAACTGTTGGAAAGTTTAAAATCAAATAATTTTGGCTTTAAAAAAAACTTTTCTAAACCCAGATTTTAGGGTTCACAGGTTTAAGTTGAAACTAGTAATTGTCTAGTTGAGGGATGAAGGATATATGAAAATTAATTTACTGTCTTTGTTCCAGTGATCAGAATCAGAATCAGATTTATTTCCAGCTATAGTTCTTACAATACGAGGAATCTGTTCTGGTGGGTTGTTGCAACAAAACAACAATAAATATACAGTAAAATAAAATGACTAAAAATAAAAATAACTGTAATAGTGCAAACAACTGAAATAGTCGTGGGCATTGTTCATGAGGCCAGTGGCAGACGGAAAGAAACTGTTCTTGTGGTGTAAGGTTCTGGTCCTGATGTACCGAAGCCTCCTGCCAGAGGGGAGTGTTTGGAAGAGTTTGTGTCCAGGGTGGGAGGCGTCGGCCACAATCTTACCTGCACACCTCCAGAACTCTGAGGCGTGCAGGTCCTGGAGATCCAGTAACCCTAACCCTACATCCTGTGATGCAGACTGGGGAAGCTTCTCCATCTATGTTCTCGGCTCAGTGATCGAGAAACAACATTCTCCTCAGTCCGTCTGTTTTTCTCTTTGCATTTGTAAGATGAACGTTATCGAACGTCGCATCAGTTGCAGCGAGTTTACCGGTAATTATTGTTGACGTCGGCCTTGAAAGTCTCCGCTCTAGTTCCGCCGCTCGATGTATGTTTAAACTTAGCGGGATCCAAAGTGTGTGTATAACGCTGGGTGTCTTTTCATAATTTATTCTGGCAGAGATATATTTGCCATTGATTAGGAGTTGGGTATATTTTGCTGAATATGGATCAGCATCTCATCAATACACAGTAAACTAAGGGATGGATGTTGCTTTGTTGTATCTGTACTTGGTTGACAATCAGATCGACCGCTGATGACTGAAGACACAAAGCGGGTTTTTTTATTCCTCCGCCGTCAATATTAAGATACAAGACTGATGCTAATCGGCAAAAAAAATTAAATAAATACTAACTCTGGTCTTTAATTTAAGGCAGCTCTCTGGCGCGGTGCAATCTGACAATTCTTTCTCTGGATATGCCTAATAGCCCCATTCCATTTTGGATGTAGTTCCAAGCTGGTAAAATCCATGGATTTGTCAAACTCCTCAGGCAGCGAATCCTTCATCAAGCCTTTCGCTCGCGTTCTCTGTTTATTTTTAGTCCGTCTAGTTTGTCTTTCTCTGTGACACTGCAGGGAGGAAGAAAAAAAAAGACAGGATACTCAGTGATTTTCACCATTGATTAAACTGTCAATTTCTCAGTTAATTAATTGGTGGTTTTGTCGATGAAATGTATTGATCTGTCTGAGGAGCAGTGCACAAAAAAAAAAGCTCAATATGCTGTTCTACACAAAGCAGCAAATCTTCAAAACAAATGCTCCCGAAATGACTCCAAAGATTGTTTTTTTTTTTCGGAGAGTTTTCCACGAATCGTCTTTTCAGCTCAGGTGTAGAAAGATGGTATCAAGCGGGTTCAGTCGGCGGTGGATGGATTTAAGGACTGCCTGTTATGTTCTGAGTTGTAAACACTCAAGTTTCTCCGGAAATCAAAGCTGATGATAAACGGCTTCGAGTTCGCTCCGGTGTCACCGTTTGATGCATATTTGGGACATCCTGTTTTCCGGTGGAAGCAGTAAAAAAAAAGCGAGGTGCGAGACCTCCGGTTCACGCCCTCGGTGAGAAAACAAGCGGCTGTTTTCGTCTCCGTATTCCCTGGAGCCGTGACTTTTTTGTTTCATCGCAGGTCCGTCGGGCGGCGCGGGGCACGAGGCCTGTTGCTGCCGCTCTCGCTCTGGCTTTTTCTTTCAGCCTTCATCTGTCGACCGCCCGCGGTTTGACTCATACCTTCGCCGGCCGCGCGAGCTGCTTGATCCCTGCCGACCTCCCCTCCCTCTCCTGGGAGAGGCCATCAGCCAACTGGGGCCATTTGTCTGCATGTAATGGAGGTCTGAGGCTGTGGAGCGAGGTTAGGCCCTCACGGCCCAGCGGAGAGCGACGAGCGCGACAGATGCCAAAACACTGCTCGGCCTGCATGTGTGTGTGTGTGTGTGTTTAGAGCCGTCGCAGCTCTGTCACACTGTGTCAGAACTGGATTAGCACAATAAGAGATGCACGCAGACCGACAGAGTCCACGCTTGTGGACCTCGACGTGCTCTTAAGCCCGTGAACCTCTGGTTCCCGATTAAAGAGAGCAACCCCGGATCGTTGTTTATTTAATTTCACCGTAATGTGATTTATTTGCAATAATGTAAATTAGAGAAGGGAAGCAGCTAGTGGCAAATGAAACATTTAAACTTCTATCTCTCTGTTTCAATCAAACATAAATCCCCGTCATCAGTATTGATGAAAGTGCTACGGGATCATTATGAGGCTGGCAGCACGCTGAAAAACCACCCTCGATGCTTAACATAAATAAATTGATCCACAAGAAAGTAATTGCATGTGAGACTAATACAGCTTCTTTGCTGCGAGCGAAACTAGAGTTGCATAAAAGCTGCACAGTTGGCCGAGATGTTTCCGAGCAGCTGTCCTGCCTGCCAGGCTCTCTCGTGGACCGCAGCTCTTTCTGGAGAATAATAATGGAAAAGGGAAATTGGGTTTGGAATAAAAAAAATAAAAAAAAAAGCGAGGAAGTCTTCTCGAAAACGCAGGGAATAAACATAAATACTAGACAGAGACAGAGGCATGTTCACACATATCTGATTTGTCCAAATTTCTCAGCTCTGTGGCCTGATAAATCCCCGCACCGTGCCGGATACGTGGTGAGCCTTCGTTACAAGCGAGCCTCAGACAGCTGCTCGCGAAACCGCCGAGAGATGAGGAGTTGAATAAGGATGACCAAAATGCATTCAGACGGAGAATGAGAGATAAAAAAAAAAAAAAAGAAGAGAGAATAAGCAACAAGAATAAAACAAGAAATTACTCCATGAAGCTGGTAAAGGAACAAAAGTTCCCCTTTTAACCAAATCCTTATCTCCCTCTTCCTGCTCCCCTGATATATACATGTGAAGCCATTCCGGATAATTGCCTTACTTTTAATTTCTTCCAGCATCATGTGGTCTTTGATCCCTGAGGCCCAGCCAGCACTGGGAGCAGTTAGATCTGCTGAACAAGCTGTGTAACAAAGTTTTGTGTGACCCCCACTGCACCAGCCCTGATTACAGGCTGAGGGGAGAGAATGCTCAGCGGGGTTGCACATTAAAATCAACTAGCGGGGGGAAAAAGTGCCTCCTGCTCCAGTAACTGATGAAATCTGGATTTACTGCGTATTATGTTGGTAGAAACCTAGTTTGGCAGGTGCTTGTGAAGCGTTATTAAATGGTAAATAGTGCATTGTTTGCTCTTAGATGGGGTTCGGTGTGTTCACCCTCTAACGCTTAGTCACCAGCGGATCTGCAATGCGAGACGCTGGCAGAGAAAGTTTGGCTCGAGTTTGTCCGAGGGGACTTTGGCGTGTCGACAGGAGGGGACCGGGAGCGAACTGCCAACCCTGCGATTAGCGGACAGCCCGCCGCACCACCTGAGCCACAGCCACCCATTAACCCTCCGAAACCACAAAAACCCAGCAGCAGGTTTGAAAGGCACGTTATCTTTTTAAAAAACCACCAGAATGAAACCATTCATCAGAGCCAGAAATAGTCAAAACAGGACCTTGAGCGACTCGTCTAAGACGTGCTGTT